>NC_054845.1:29395000-29582500 GCF_018345385.1 Vulpes lagopus
GGCCGAGGTTAAAGAGGTTGCTGCCTGTGTTCTCTAGAATTTTGATGGTTTCCTATTTTACACTTAGGTCTTTCATCCATTTTGAATTTATTTTTGTGTACAGTGTACGAAAGTGGTCCAGCTTCGTTCTTTTGCATGTTGCTGTCCAGTTTTCCCAATGCCATTTGCCAAACACCATTTGTGTCCATTAAATATTCTTTCCTGCTTTGTTGAAGATTAGTTTACCATAAAGTAATGGTGTTTTCCATTCTGTTTCATTGATCTATGTGTCTGTTTTTGTTCCAGTACCATAGTGTCTTGATGATTATAACTTTGTAATACAGCTTGAGGCCCAGAATTGTGATGACTCTCATTTTGCTTTTTTTTTTTTTTTAAACAAAAAACAAAAAACACTACTTTGCTATTCAGAGTCTTTTCTGGACCCTAAAAATAATTTTAGATTTGTTTGTTCTAGTTCTGTGAAAAATGCTGGTGTTATTTTGATGTGGGTTGTATTGAATGTATAGATTGCTTTGGGTAGTAGACATTTTAACAACATTTGTTCTTCCAATCCACGAGCATGGAAAGTTTTTCCATTTCTTTGTGTCATCTTCAATTTCTTTCCTACATGTTCTATAGTTTTTGGTATACAGATCTTTTACCTCTTTGGTTAGGTTTATTTCTAGGTATCTTATGGGTTTTGGTGCAATTATAAATGAGATTGATTCCTTGGTTTCTCTTTTTTCTGCTTCATTATTGGTGTATAGAAATGCAACAGATTTCTATACGTTGATTTTACATCCTACAACTTTTCTGATCAGATTCATGTATCAGTTTTAACAATTTTTGGTGGAGTCTGTCTTTCAAGCTTTATACATAGAATTTTTGATGGATATTTAGATCATGCATTTGTTTTCAGCTTTTCTTGTTTTTTAATACTACATGCACATAAGGCAAAGCTTTATTTATGTCTTACAATGGGAGTTATGTAGTTATATTCATTATTAATCAGTTCAAAATGTGTTTGGTTTCCAGTGTGATTTCTTACTTTATCCTTGAGTTTTTTAGAAGTATGTTGCTTTGGGGGATCCCTGGGTGGCTCAGCGGTTTAGTGCCTGCCTCTGACCCAGGGTGTGATCCTGGAGACCCAGATCAAGTCCCACATCAGGCTCCCTGCATGGAGCTTGCTTCTCCCTCTGCCTGTGTCTCTGCCTCTCTCTCTCTCTCTGTCTCTCATGAATAAATAAATAAATTCTTAAAAAATAAAAAAGAAGTATGTTGCTTAATTTCAAAAGTATTTTTCTACCTATTGTTTTTACCTATTGTTATTTATTTATAAATAAATAAATTGTATTTATTTATTTAAGATTTTATTTATTTATTCATGAGGCACACAGAGAGAGGGAGAATCAGGCTTCATGCAGGGAGCCTAATGTGGGACTTGATCCTGGATCCCAAGATCCCAACCTGGGTGCAAGGCAGGCGCCCAACCACTGAACCACCCAGACGGCCCTGTAAATAGTTTTAGATTTGCAGCAACAATGCAAAGATAGCACAAAGAGTTCCCACATATCCTGTACCCACTTTCCTCTATTATTAAAATCTAGCACTAATGTGGTACGTTTATCACAACTAATGAAACAGTATTGTTACCTTAGTAACTAAAATCTACATTTTATTCAGATTTCCTTAGCTTTTACCTAGTGTCCTTTTTTCTGTTTCAGGATTCCATCCAGGATACCGCATTATTTTTAGTCACTGTGTCTCCTTAAGCTCTCCCTGACTATGACAGTTTCTCAGATTTGCTTGTGTTTGATGAACATGACAGTTCTGAGGAATACCGGTTACACATTTGGTGGAATGTACTTAAATCAAAATGTGTCTGATATTTTCCTCAGGATTAGGTGAAGATTATTTGTATTTGAGAGGAAGACCACCAAGTTAAAGTGCCATTCTCATGACAGGATATCAAGGATGCATACCATCAATATGTCTTATTGTTGGTGCTCACCTTCATCACCTGGCTGAGGGAGTGTTCAACCCGGTGAACCCGTTGAACACGGGTTTCTCTACTATAGAGTTATTCTTTCCCCTCATTTCCAAACTGTCATCTCTATACAGAAGTCAGTAATTACAGCCCACACTTAAAGAGTGGAGAGTTACGCTTCATCTCCTTGAGGGTTACCTATCCCTCATTATTTATAATTCTGCATGGGAAATTTAACTTTTCTCCTCCATTTGACACTTAGGTCTATAATGCATTTTGCATCAATTTTTTTGTAAGATATAAGATCTGTGTCTATGTTAGTATTTTTGGATATGGATGTTCAGTTCCAGTATCATTTATTAAAAATAGTATTTTGTTTCTATTGTCTAAAGTCTTTGCACGTTGTCTCAAATTGGTTGACTATATTGGTATAGAGCTATTTTTAGCTTCTCAATTATGCTGCATTGATCTATGCACCAATTCTTTTGCCAACATCACACTGTATTTATCATATAATCTTAATATTAAATCTTGAAATCAGCTATTGTGAGTCCTTCAACTTCATTCTTAAATATTGTGTTGGATATTTTTGGTGCTTTGCCTTTCCATATGAACTTTTGAATCATTTTTATGATATCTATGAGATTTTTGGCTGAAACTTTGGGATTGTTTGAATCTACAGATTGAGTTGGGAAAAATTGACATCTTAACAATATTTAGTCTTCTATTGACTAAATATTCATGTCCTAACTTATGTGAATATGAAATATCTATGCAATTATTTAGGTTTTGTTTTATTTCTTTCGTTATTGTTTTGTAGGTTTTGTTTTTTGTTTGGGTTTGGTTTTTTGTTTGTTTGTTGTTTTGTTTTGTTTTGTTTGTTTGTTTGCTTTCTTTGCATTCAGGTCCTGTATATATTTTATTAGATTTATATATAAGAATTCTTTCCTCCCTCCCTCCCTTCCTACTTCCCTTCCTCCTCCTTCTTCTTCCTCCTCCTCCTCCCCCTCCTCCTCCTCCTCCTTCTTCTTCTTCTCCTTCCTTCCTTCCTTCCTTCCTTCCTTCCTTCCTTCCTTCCTTCCTTCCTTCTTTTTGCTTTGCTCTTTTAGTGCTATTGCAAATTTTTGTTTGCTTTCCATTCCAATTGCTCATTGCTGAAATATAAGAGAACAATGACTTTTGTTTACCAAAATTGTATCCTGTGATCCTATCTTGTATCCTTTGATTCACTTATTACTTCCAGCATTTGCTGTTGTTGCTTGTTTGTGGTGCTCTACATAAACAATCATGTTATTTGTGAATAAGGGTAGTTTTATTTCTTTCTTTCCAATATGTATATCTTGTATTTATCTCTATTTTCTTGTCTTATTGCACTAGTTAGGACTTCCAGCACAATAATGAATAGGAATGTTAAGAAAGGATATTCGTCCTTTGTTCCTGATTTTTGGGAAAAAGCATCCAGCTTCTCACCATTAAGCATGATGTTGGCTCTAGGCTTTTTGGTAGGTATTTCTTATTAAGCTCTCCTCTATTCCTCATTTTCTGAGAGCTTTTACCATGAAAGGATGTTGAATTCTGTTAAAAGCTTTTTAGGCATCAATTGATATGATCATATGATTTTTTTTTCTTTGGTCTATTTTTCTGATGACTACATTGATTTTCAAATTAGAATAAAACCCAATTGGTCATGGAATATAATTATTTTTATATACTGTTGAATTTGATTAGTTAATAATTTGATGAGGAATCTTGTGTATCTGTTCATGAGAGATACTAGTCTATATTCCTGTCTTATAATATCTTTATTTGAATTTGTATGAGGGTAATGTTGGCTCATAAAATTAATTTTAAGTTATTTCTTTTGTTTCTATTTTCTGGAAGAAATTGTAGAGAATTTGTATTATTTCCTTCAATAAATGTTCAGTAGAATTCACCAATGAAGTCATTTGGTCTTTTTTTTTTTTTTTGGAAGATTATTAATTATTGGTTCAATTTCTAGAATATGTACAAAGCTTATTCAGGTTATCTATTTCTCCTTCTATGCATTTTGGCAGTTTGTGTTTATCAAGGAATTGGACCATTTAAGTTAAATTATCAAATTTGTGAGTACAAATTTGTTCACATTATTCCCTTATTACACTTTTAATGTTTATAGGATCAGTATGACAACCCCTCTTTTATTTTTTTATTGATGATTTATGCCTTCTGGGGTTTTTTTGTTTTGTTTTTGTTTTTTGGGTTACTCTACTTAAATGTTTACCAATTTTGTTGATCTTTTCAAAGAACCAAGTAATGATTTCATTAATTTTCTCTATTGTTTATCTCTTAATGATTTCATTAATTTTTTTATCTAGTTTTGTTATATCTTTTCTTTGTATAAGTTATGTTTAAGGTGTTCTTTCTCTGCTTTCCTAAGGTAGAAGATTATTATTAATCTTAGATATTGTTCTTTTCTTTTTTAAAAATATTTATTTATTTATTCATGGGGACACAGAGAGAGAAAGAGGCAGAGACATAGGCAGAGGGAGAAGCAGGCTCCTCACAGGGTGTCTGATGCGGGACTTGACCCCAGATTCTGGGATCATGCCCTGAGCCAAAGGCAGGTGCTTAACCACTGAGCCACCCAGGGGTCCCTTTTCTTTTCTAATATATTAATTGCATGGTATAAATTTCCCTCTAAGAAGTACTTGCACTACACCCCACCAATTGCTATTTGGTATCGATTTCGATTTTGTATTTTTATTTTCATTTAATTCAAAATATTTTAAATTTTTCCTGGGCATCTTTATTCCATGGGATATTTAGAAATGTTTTGTTTTGTTCCCAAATACTTGAGGATTTTCCAGCTCTTTTTTTGTTGATTTCTTGTTTAATTTCATTTTGGTCAGAGAATAAACTTCATATGTTTTGTAGTGTTTCAAATTTGCTCAGGCATACATTTTGGCCCAGAATGCTGTCTCTTGGTAAATGTTCCATGGAAGTTTGAGAAGATTGTGTATTCTGCTACAATAGGATGGGAGTAGTTTTAAATGTCAATTAGATGAAGTTGGTAATTAGTGACGTTTAAGCCATTTATACCCTTACTGATTTTCTTCCTGTCTGATCTGTCAATTACTGACAAAGGGATGTTGAAGTCTCCAACATCCAACATACTATAGTCTCTGCTAAAATAGTGGATTTGTCTTTTTTTTCTTTCAGTACAATCAATTTTGCTTCACGTGTTTTGATTCTTTGTTGTTAGGTGTATATAAATTTAGAATTATTATATAATCTTGGAGAACTGACTTCTTTATCATTATGTAATACCATCTTATTCCTAATGTTTTTTCTTGTTCTAATGTCTGCTTTGCCTAAAAGTAGCATAGTTAATCCAGACTCCTTTTGATTAGTGTCACCATGACATATCTCTCTCCATTGCTTTATTTTTAGACTATATAAGTTTCTGTGTTTAAAGTGGATTTCTTTTAGAAAAGTGTATTTGAATTTTGTTTTATGATCCCTCTGACAATTCCTGCTTTTTCACTGGTGTGTTTAGATCATTGTTTTAGAACATTAGAAACAGTCTAGTTCACCAAACTTCTGATCACATGAAATTTGAGGGATTAGAAAACCTTTATGTACATGTTTTTGTCTTTATCTACCTGTATAAATAATTCAACTACCTGTATAAATAATTTGTGAGTGACATTTATATAACCATATTAAAATTATAAACCTTATACAACAGCTAAATTTAGTAAGAACTGGATGAAGATTAAATACAATATTTATGATTCATTAAATTATATTTTATGTTATAGAAGAATTTTTTTCTCACTAAAATAATATTAAGTATATTTAAGTGAAAGCAATAGGATTAAATATATCTTTTTTAAATTCTTGGAATAATGATTTTGATAGCAACTTAAATCTGGAAATTTATCTAATAATGATTTTAATGAATGTACAACTAAAAATTATATCGCATGGAGAAATTCAGATACAAAAGGGATGAAAACCACATTACTGATTGTGCTTGCTGCATAACAATGTTCCCTTTAATCTTCACATGAAATTAGACAAAGGTTTTTGTTTTTGTTTGTCTGTTTTAAATTCCAAAGTAAATTTCTTTCATCCACGATGTCAATCAGTTGTTCTTGAGCACTTATCAGAAGGAATTACATTTTTATATTTTTAAAATGAGTGACGAATCCACTAAAACTCTTTGGAAAATTGTAAAACAGAAAATTCTGTTCCAAGTTTCTAAGTATTCAGATGGGAACATTTTTATGAGTGATATTTCACATTACTTTTAGCATTATGACAAAAATATTTCAAATACTGTTTTTTCAAAATGATTTTTCTGTTACATGTTTTTCTCTTTCTGTTAAGATGTCATCTTTATCTTGAAAAGACTGATTAAGTGTGTTTATATTTTTCAGAAATACCTACAAGGTGACATACTGCTAGAAGCTATTTGTTATCACAGAAAAGGTCAGAAAATTTTGAATACTAACAATTTTGAGCAAAAGAAATCTGGGATTCACATTTAAGTTCAATAACCTTTAAGTGCTTTGCCACAAAATTAGTGGTTAACATTTTGTTAGTCCTAACCATGGGTGAGGCAGTGCACTGTGTTCTTTATACATTATATTTCATATCATTCCTTCTAATTACCCTTTTGTCATCCTTATTTTCCAAGTAAGGAAACTGGATTCAACATAATGATTAAGTTGCTTGCCCAAGATCCCTTAACGGAGTATTTGAGGTCAGATTTTCCAAAAGAAGACACCCAAGAAAGGGATTTGTTTGTGTAAGTGATTAATTAAGAAAGTGTTCCCAGGATTCATGGGTAAGAAAGTGGAGAGAAACAGGAAAGAGAAGAGAAGAAGCCAAGTAAGAGGTGCCATCTCAACAGTCTCAGCTTCAGCCTGATATCTTGAACATAGATTGCAGTTTGTCCAACTACAAGGCAATCAATCTGGTCCACTCAGTAATAGCCATGCCATCTAGAAGAATCAACTCTTAGGCAAGTTTTCTACCAGGTAAAAAGCCTTTGTAGTTCCCATGGGACCCTTCCTCTGAATGGAATCCCAGGTACCTGTCTTTAAAAGAAAAGCCCATGGAAACTGGAGAATATGTACACAAAACCTTTCAAAAGGATCTAAGAGAATCCGAATGGAGCACTATCAGTATTTGCTAGGATTTAGGGACTAAATTCTCTCCTTGGGGAAAGGACAGATCATCCTAAGGGGGGTGGATAGAGACTAATGACCCTGAGTCAGGGTTATATTCCCTTTGGGTCTTCTGGGTGAGTACAGTTAGTGAGAGCTTCAACTTTCCTCTTTTACAGTAAGAATGGCTTCAGAAATTATTCTAACCATTCAATGGGGGTAAGTAACACCTTTCAGTAGACTATGAAGTGTAGGACTGGGAAAAATGAGTGGTAAAGGACAAGTAAACTTGCTCCATTCCAGCTTCCTGTTGACTATTTGGGAGAGGAATTCCTAGCTCATTAATAGAGCCAGATTAAGAACATTTAGCTGTCCTAATCATTGAAAACTAACAACAGCTAACACCTATATGATACTTTTGAGTGCCAGTGCAGTGTGTGTGTATATATATATATATATATAAACACACACACATATTCATTCCATAAATGAATTTTCTTAGTAAATGTTATTATTCTCATGTAATAATTAAGGAAACAGACACAAAAAGATTAAATCGTTTGTGCAAGACTACACAGCTTGGAAGAAGGAAATCTGGAATGTAATCACTTCAGCTTTAACTACTAAGATATACTGTGCATGAGGAAAGCAAGAAATTAAGTTAGGAAGACAAATAGAGGATGGTCCTATCTATATTTGTATAAATATTTCTTAAAATGCGTGGCAAATAAGCAATAATATCTTTATATTTTTGTGTATCTAAAT
This sequence comes from Vulpes lagopus, assembly GCF_018345385.1. Taxonomy (NCBI): domain Eukaryota; kingdom Metazoa; phylum Chordata; class Mammalia; order Carnivora; family Canidae; genus Vulpes; species Vulpes lagopus. Next base: position 29,402,885 of record NC_054845.1, read on the forward strand.
AATTCATAATTTATAGAAGGAAGAAATTACACTTTTTACTTGTATGAAATACAAATGATAAATAACACTAAACTTTGAAATAAGGGCTTGGAAATCTAATAGTCTTTTCCCTGTGATAACTACTTTAATACACTTTTTGAAAATATCAAGTTAAAAAAAAATTAGGTACTTCCTTCTTGCACTGACAAAAAAAGCAAGACGGTTCAAAATGAAAAGAGCCTTTAATGCCCCAAAGCTTTTACGGTTATTGAGAAGGCTGAGCAAACTACTCAGTTGAAAACACAGACCTTTCTTATAAAAACGAGAAGATGACTCAGAAAAACAGAGCCAAGAGACCAGAGGGCAAAGCTAAGAGATACCAAGAATCACCCTGAACGAGAAGAACTGAGCACTAGCTGAAGACAGAGTAACATGCACCTAGCTAGATTTTAGAATTACTATGGGTCAGTGACTGCAACAGGCTTCTAGTCTTCCCCCTCTCTTTTGAATAGGAATGAACGTCTACTGCTGTTCCAGCATGTTTCAGCATTGCACGTTGAGGGTATGGAGAGCAGAGAACCTGTTTCTTAAGTTCTCAGGGCTGAGATGGACAGCTTCAGTAGAAGAGCTGTACTTACAGAAGCACATTGAGGAGTCTCATCGACACCTGTGCTGATGCAGATAACAAGATCCTAAACATCAATCATGAGCCAGAGACTATAATAGGATGAGATTCTGATGGTCTTTGGAGGGAAATGAGGGTCTTTTGCATGTGGGAGAGATGGGAACCACTGAGGCCAGAGGGTAGACTATTATTGCCAGCTAAGAACCTTGAATATACCTACTGTGAGATTTTTGCTGCTTCTGCATACTGGCCAAAGAAAAATTATAGGTAAGATAAGAAATATCAGATGACATGCCCGGAAATGTAACACATTAGCATTACATAAGGTTTTGGCAGGGACTCCAACAATTGCATGCATTCATTTATGTGGATATGCAAACTACCAGTTTTTAATTGAAAGTTTCCTGAATTCAGATTGAATTAGAAATGGATATTTAATGCCTTTCAATATGGTAATTATACATCTATTTTCCAATAGTACAAAAATGATTTGGGGGGAAACAGAGTTTAGATAATGCTCCACCAGATTTGTGGTCTTCTATAATGAGAAAGGGTCCCGAGCCACTTTTTCCATCAGATGGGACATTGTGACTTGGTTCTGGACAGTGGATTTGTGATGAAAGTGATATGTGCCCTTCTAAGCCTGGCTCATAAAACTTTCCAGCCTATCTTTCAGCTCTCTTCTTTCATTTTGCAGGCTGTCCTCGCCCAGGGCCATCTTGAAAATTATGTGTTGAAGACAGCAGGGGCTCCATTAGCTTAAATAATTTTGCTGGAATATCATGGATAGCATTAATAAGACACCAAGATATGGCACATGATTAAAAGTAATACAATTTTGGGATAGGGTGTTTTTATATGTCTGGTATGATTCAATAATATTCTAAAGAACATACCATGAGTTTTCCTTGGTTCAAGATGTTAATATTTTATCCGATAAGATTTCTTCCCCATCCCCACTTACATGAAAATAAAGCAACAAATATATAGCCTCAGTAGCTTTGGCAAGTCATGGAAACTATCAGATTTATTCATTTCTTTCTATCTCTGTGGCCATCAACCTAACCCAAACTATAATCACCACTTGCCTGTACAGCTACAATACTTTATGTCTGTTCTTGTGCCCTCCAGTCTGTCTCCAAGTTGTAGTTAGAGTGATCTTTTCAATCTGATCACAGTTCCCATCATATCCATTCATAGCTTCATACTGTTCTTAAGACAAAGCCTTTCATGTGGAAAGGTCCTCTGAGGTCCTGCCTTGTCTAACCCATGTCTACCTCTGCAGCTTCATCACAGACCACTCTTGTTCTCGCTGCTTTTTCTGGAGCTATACCTCAGTTCCTGGATGCACTATGCTCTTTCCCTCTATAGAAACTTGTAGATCAGCTTAGAAATCATTTATTTAGGGAAGATTTTGCTGATCCCAGATTGAACAAGTTTCCCTCATTTGGGGCAGCTCGGGTGGCTCAGCGGTTTAGCGCTGCCTTCAGCCCAGGGCCTGATCCTGGAGACCAGGGATCGAGTCCCACGTCGGGCTCCCTGCATGGAGCCTGCTTCTATGTGTCTGCCTGTATCTCTGCCTCTCTCGGTGTATCTCTCATGAATGAATAAATAAATCATAAAAAAAAGTTTCCCTCATTTTATGTTATAGCAAGTCTTATTTTCCTTTGCAACATTTTTCTCACCTTGAAAATGTTTCAAGTATTTGATTATTTTCTGTGATTCTTAATCATGTAGTTCAAAACATTCTTCTAGAAATACAGTGAAATAAATGTATATCATCAGAGTGAAACCTAAACATTTTGCTAGTGATCTGAAGGTCCCTGATTTACCATGTACTGAATTCTTATATGTATTGCAGTCTGGTTCTGGACTTTCTATTCTGGTTCATAGGTGAGCTGTCTATTCATGTGTGAGTACCATCTGGTTCTAGTCAATAGTGTTGTGCCCAAGACCGGAATCCGAGAAACCACCAAGGAGCCGACACCGATGCAAACACATGAGGGCTTATTTACAAGCTGGAGCTTGGGTCCAACCAAGTAAAGTATAACCGACCCAGCGGAGAAGCGACCTGGATCCCGAGGTGGGATTTAGCTTAGTTTTAAGGGCTGGTCTAGGGGACCTCCAGAAGGGCTGGAGCAATTCCTCAAGTTCTGTTTACATTCTGATATGGGGCCTTCAAGGGCACTGAGCTCTGTTCACATTCTAATAGGGGCTTCCTGCCCTTGGCTTGGGCTCTGTTCTTATTCTAATATGGGGCTTTCTAGGACGTTAAGCTGTAAACTGTTTTCTTCCTGTAACTGAAGTAAGGTAAAGTTCAGCTCTTATTCCCTGGGGCCTGGGATGGCTGGACTTGTGCTAAAGCTGAACTTAAAGTGGAATGACCTTAATTTTCTCAGCCTCCACAAATAGTACTATCTTATCCTTCTTACTACTTGATTTTACACTGTTAAATATTCTTAGAGTTTAATTATTTGATTTGTTGACTTTAAATGGTATCCTTGTTTACACAACTACAACAGATGAGGCATCAGAAAATTTAATTTTTGTCTTCAATGTCTTTTCCTCTTCTCCAGTTTTTTTTTTAGTTGTTATAATTTCTATATTGTCAAGGCATATAATACTTGTATCCTTGTTAGTCATTTTCAATCCATGGTTTAAAAAATCTTAGTTCCATCATTAAATAATTTTGTCTTGAGGCACCTGGGTGGCTCAGTAGTTGAGCATCTGCCTTTGGTTGGGTCATGATCCCAGGATTCTGAGATCAAGTCCTCCATCGGGAGCATGCTTTCCTTCTGCCTGCATTTCTGCCTCTGTGTGTGTGTGTGTGTGTGTGTGTGTCTGTGTCCCCCATGAATAAATAAATAAAATCCTTAAAATAAATAAATAAATAAATAAATAAATAAATAAATAAATAAATAATTTTGTCTTTATCATTAGCTTCTTTATCCTCCATCATCTTTTATTTGTTGCTGCTTAAGGAATAGAGAAAGACAAAGAAGCATAGATGATGAATCTGGAGGTGTGCAATAAATACATCCAACACTGTGATTGACAAAAGGATCTTGCCTTCTAAACCACAGAGGGAAGAAAGTGAAAACAGAAAGAGGTTAAAGAATATAAAGGAATCATAAATGTTTATGTATTAGGGGTTCTCATAAGAACCAAGATCTTTGGAGTAGTGAATGAGAAAGCTGAATGGAGATGTGACTATTGTCAGAGAGGGGAGTACTTGATTTTTATTTTTTTCTAATTTCAGAGAGAGGAAACTTCCTGGTGATTGCAGGATGTAGGTTATGACTGAGAGTAAATGGCCTGAATAGAATTGAGAAGAAGGTCGTTAGACATGAAGAGGTTAAGAAACTGAGAAGCCACTGTGTTAAAAGTCATTGACACAGATTGAAAACAGAGACATGTTGCTTTAAGGAAACCTGGTGTAGAAATTCAGATTTATAGCTCTGCAAAGTGGGGTGTTTGTGTTTTGAATATTTTTTTTATTACAAAAGGACCCTTTGCATAAGTCACCCAGGAAGTCTGCATAAGAATCCAGAGGATGGTTACCAACTATGTTTAGGCACTTTAGAGTTTCCCAAACACTTCCTGCAATTGGATCTCCTTTGATCCTTATAAGAGTTGTGTGAGGAAAGAGAATGAGATCTGTACTCTTTTTTTCTCTGCATGAGGCTCAGGGAGGGTCCTGTCATTAGTTTCATAAATAACTAAGCCAGGACCAGGGGACCCCATCACTTTAGCTAGAAGTCGTGGTTCCTTGGCTAGTGCATTTGGCAAGGATTCGGTTGAAAAAATGTATAAAGCCTATTGTCTTTTCCAGGAGCACTTACAGGCCTAAAATCAAGTATTCCTTTCTTTTTTTAAGATTCAACTTACATATGGTGTATTATTCATTTCAAAGGTAGAATTTAGTGATTCATCAGTTGCATATAACACCCAGTGCTCTCATTATATAAAGTGCCCTCCTTAATAGCCATCACCCAGTTATCCTACTCTCCCTCCAGGGACCCTCAGTTTGTTTGCTAGAGTTCAACATCTCTTATAGTTTGCCTCCCTCTCCATTTTCATCTTATTTTATTTTTCCTTCCCTTCCTTCATGTTCATCTGTTTTGTTTCTTAAATTCTACATATGAGTGAGATCATATGGTATTTGTCTTCTGACTTATTTTGCTTAGCATAATACCCTCTAGTTCCAGCCATGTCACTGCAAATGGCAAGATTTCATTGTTTTCAACTACAATAATGACAACAACAAAAAAAGATAGCTCTCTTAATCAGAAAAAAATGTCATTGTCACTATGTGGGTATCTAAGTCAATTCATTGTGTATTTTGGTAGATTAGACTCATTTTGAAAGTTGTTTGTGAAATGTATTTAATTGGTTTGTCTGTTTTGATTTTGATTGTGAGTCTCTATAGCTGTCCATGTAATTATGGCGGTTTTTCAACACACCACAAGGGGGGAAAACAGTTGTTCAGTCTGAAGGCAAGATAGAGATTCTGTGTGTATATTATATATAAAGCTCCTGGCTGTATTATTATTATTTTTTTTCTTCTGGCTGTATTAAACTCTGGTATCATGAAGACTTGGATTTCTTATATAAGGCCAGAACTCTTCTTATAATGCCAGGGATCTGGCATCCTCTAAAGACTGGGAATAGCTGCTGCCAAAAATCACTGAGTATCATGAAAGCCCTTGTACTGTACCATATGATTATGGAGAGAGTCCATGGGAAAGATCTGAATTTGTAAATAAATATTTACAGTCTGAGTTAACTGGGTAGCTCCTAACAGCTGGATGTGTCTATGCATGTGTGTGTGTGTGTGTGTGTACTTGCGTGCTCACTTTGATACTGTGCAGATTCCAAATCCAACTGAAAAACAGTAGTTATACAATTTATACTGATCATTTCAATGAGAGAATTGGGAGAAGCAAAAGCTTTGAAGGCCTTGCTGTCTGAAAATAGTGTATACTGTTTTTTAAGAAAATTGTTTAATTTCAAATGACACTTGGCTGCCCCCCCCCCCAAAGTCATTGCCACAGATTGATCAAAGAATCCAGGGAAATGGCAAGAATTGGCATTTGGAAGAAAACTGTTGGCAAGGCACACACCCCAATTAAGGGATAATTGGTGGCATGAGCATCAAAAGGGTTGTATTTCTTTAGGATTTTATTTTATATATTTGAGAGAGAAAGAGCATAAGCAGAGGGGAGGGGCAAAGACTCCCCACTGAGCTGGAAGCCTGATGTGGATCCTGATCCTAGGACTCCAGGATCATGACCTGAGCTGAAGGCAGATGCTTAACCAATTGAGCCACCCAGGTGCCTTCAGAATGCGAGGTTTCACATGAAGGTGGAGGAAGAATTGAAAACCTTCTTGGGTATTCAAAAGAAAAGATTCATGACAGCTATACTCTTGATTTTGAAGGGGAAGAAACACTTTATTGATATTACAAAAATCTAATAGAAACAGAAGAAAAGGGAAATCTATGCATAGATGAGGGCAATAGTAAGCAGTAAAGGAGCATAAGACAGAGTTACATCAAATCGGGTACTTCTGACATCACACCTCATTAGCTGGGGAAGCCCTGTGGATACAGCCAGGCTGGGGTCCTGATGGAGAAGACAGAGCGGGGCATCCTCCCACCAGGTGAGACTTCCAATTGACCAACCCCATAAGGTCTGTATTTATAGGGAAAATGGCGGGGTTTGAGGTTAAACATCTGTTCACCTACATGCAGTTTGGAGTGCATTTCTATGTTATCATGTCTTTACACCTTCAAGGAGCCTGGGCTAGGTATGCTTGCCTCCCCTCCCAGATTCCATTCCGGGGGGTCAACCCAGCCTGGAACTGGAGGGAATATAAGGCAGAATTTGCAGCTCATGGCATCCAGACCAGAAGGGCCAATTCTGACCCGGAATCCAGCCAATGTCAACGAACTAGGCTCCTGAGGTCACTTATGCAGCATGAGTCTCAGAAACATCATTCCTTAACCTGCCTGTGTGCTGCAGGTCTGCATGGTCAGTTATGCAGGACAAATCACAGAAACCTCATCCATGCAATACCCTGGGGAGGGGAAAGTCAGCCTCCCTTCTCTACTACCATGGGCAGTGAGAAGGCTGCATTCCAAGAAAGAAGACAGGATGGGGAGTAGAGTCTTGCAGGCATGCTGTGTTTCATTTAAATGCAGTAATTGAGAAGAATGTGTCACGAAGAACTTAAGGTTGTATCATTGGGGTTTGCTGATGGTGAAATGGTGTTCCAGAGGGCATAGTTAAGGACGAGAATAAGAGAAGCAAGTTGGGTAGCGGAAGAAAACAAATAACGTCAATGGGGAGAATGTTTCAGAGAGTCTAGACACCTGGAGGGACTTCTACCCTAGACACTAAGGAGAGCTAATCAGGATATGCACTTAGGAGGTTTCATCATTCCTACCTAAATTGCATATTATATACATTTGTGGGACGTTTCTCCATTTCTATCTTTAGGTACAACCTTGTTTTATCTTGAAAATTTTTCATTTTTAAATCAGTTGAAATCCACATCCCAAAAAACCACTCACCAAGTGTAATAAATCCACAAGAGAGATGAAACTTTTACATATTTTTAAAATTTAATATTTGTCTACTAAATTATTGATTTATATCTCTTCATAATGCACCAAGTGACAAATAATAAACTTATTTACTTCTTTACAACATTCATCATCCAGGAAGAGAATGGCAAAAGCAATATGTTTTTCACAGTATAGTTTGCTCTTGGTCTGCCAATGGTGTGGACAGTTAATATTTACCACACTAAATGTCAACAGTGTATGGGGAGATGGATTGACAACATAACAGGGCAACTCTGGGGCATTGCATCCAGGAATCTTTATATAGAAAGCCCTTAGCAGGGCATCCTGAATAAAAAGTGGGTAGTTGGGTTAAGGAAGGTGGTGAAATGTGGTTCAAGCTCCTATAATAAACTCAACAAAAGTAAACAGAAAAGAGTTAGAAGCTACTCTCCTTTCTCCAACAAAAGAGGTCTGCCCTGTTTAGGCTTAGCTAGATGAGGACACTCGGTATACCTTTCGGGTTGTAATGCCAGGAGGTTAATGACTGCATGAATAAATTGTGCTTTATTGAGTCCTGTGGTAGTTCTGGGAAGGATGCAGGGCAGCATGATCTAGAAAAACTGCATGAACGTGAAGGATACTTTTATCACTTCTTTGGGTAAGTGTGGTGTTGAGACAAGCAAGGTGCTTGATGACTTCCAAGGCCAAAAAAAAAAAAATCAAATGATGTGATATTTGTGAAAATATAAATTGCACAGCCCCATATAAATGATTACCATTATTTCCTTATTATTATTGACAGTGATCATCACAGTGAAATAAGTGTTTAGAAGCACCATCAGGCTGCCAGAGTTGGCATGGAGAATTACAGAAGCTAAATAATACAGTGACACCAATTCAAAAGCTTTCTGAAAAGGAATTCCTAAGTGGCCAAAGCCTGTGATCTCATGGATCCTTTGCTTTAAAGATAAGCTCTTTTAAATGAAATAAACAACCCATGGCTTCCAAATCAGTTTTCCTCATTGGATTTTTTTCTTTTTTACTATAGTTATGTTTATTGTGATGGGTTTGGCTTACATTGCAGTGATGGGCAAACTGTTCAGCCTTAACATGATCACTTCCATATTCATTACGGAAAATTGGAAACAATACATTAGATTCCTAGCAGAAATAATATGTTGCTCTGGGGTGATATTTGGACAAAGATCATTACAGAAATATGGGTAAAGGCATTTGAGCTTTCCTTTGCAATTATGGCTCTTAAGACATTTGACTGAAATATACACTGATAATGAAGATGATGAATCTGTGTTTCTACTCATCACTCAAAAGACACAGCCGTGTTTTGAATATTTGTTTGTTTTGCATCACACAGTATGCAAGTACAAATGCGAGTTGTACCATCCCTTATGGTTTACCTTTTTAAGATTTCTACACTGAAAAACTAGAATTGACTTACCAAACAGATGCCATACTACCAAATCTGGATAAGATGTTCATATAGCAGATACTATAGGAATTATTAAACTGCCTTTTTAAAATAATAGAATCTCATTAAACTTATCTGTTACTGGAAATTACAGGGATTATTCATGTATGGTGATTTGCTTAGGTGGCTTAGAGGACTGGGTTTTGCTACAGTTGCTTTCCACAGACACAGACACTGAGTGGGAGTGAGGAGTGAAAAAAATAGGCATCAAAGCCAGAGAATAGAAAAGAGAAGAGAAGAGAAGAGAAGAGAAGAGAAGAGAAGAGAAGAGAAGAGGAGAGGAGAGGAGAGGAGAGGAGAGGAGAGGAGAGGAGAGGAGAGGAGAGGAGAGGAGAAGAGAAGAGAAGAGAAGAGAAGAGAAGAGAAGAGAAGAGAAGAGAAGAGAAGAGAAGAGAAGAGAAGAGAAGAGAAGAGAAGAGAAATGGAAGAATTGGGCAGAGGGTAAAGCTGAACAGTGATGCAGACCTGATAAAGTCTTGGCAAGTAGATGGGGGGCTCTGGAGTGAGTATTCACCATCAGAGTGTTCTGCCCTGGGTCAAATGCAGGTGGGTCTGGGAAAAGATATCTTTGTGCAAAAAGCTCTTATGTCCGTGCAGAGCCTAATGCTGCTGACAGCTGGAGACTGTCTGGTGAGCACCCTCCTCACAGCTGCAGGAGGGTCTGAGACTGAGTGACATATCTTCCTGACAACTTCAAGCCTGGGTAGACTAAACAGACATCGAAGAATATTTGGATTGCCTCCAATTTCCTATATATAATGCTGTACTATGTGCGTGTTATTATTAACTTGTTTCTCATAGATAGAGATATACTGTTGACAAGTTGCTTGATGGTGGGAAATGGACATAATTTTTTTATTTCTGACATTTGGAGAACAATAGCCTCAAGAATGAATTGGGAATCTGAGCTATCAGGTGGAGAGATCATTGGAAAAGGGTTCACAAGAAGAGTACCTGAAAACAGGTAGATATTTTGGAAAATCATCAAAGGGCAAGTCCAGTATGGAACTAGGTGAGCTGCAACCTAAAAATATAATCCAAAATAATAATATAAGAATAGCTGTCTAGTATGGGGATCTAGATATAACCTTAGGTACTTAACTCTTTTTTTAAAAGGCATTTGAACTCATTTTTTAATTGCCTTATTGAAGTATAATTGATATACAAAGCTGTAAACATTTAATATATACAATTTAATGAGTTTGGACATATGCGTACACCCATGAAACCATAACCACAATGAAGGTAGTAGACATATCCACACCTCTGCTTGTTTCCTTGAGTCCCTTTGTTGTTGTTGGTGTGTGTGTGTGTGTGTGTGTGTGTGTGTGTGTGTGTTTGTGTTGGGGATCAGGGAGCATAAGAACAATTAACATGAGATCTCCACTGTCCCACAATTGAAGTGTACATTATAGTGTTGTTGACCATAGACCTTATGCACTAGAACCAACCTCTAAACTTACCCATCTTGCATAGCTGAAAGTGTATATCAGTCGAACAATTCTTCTCCATTTTCCCTTCCTCTAGCCCCTGGTAACCATCATTCCATTCTTCCCTTCCGTGAGTTTGACTATTTTAGGTAACTCATGTGAAATCATACAATGTCAGTTCTTCTGTGACTGGCTTACATTTTTTTTTTAAAGTTTGCAAAACATGATCAAAAGAACAAAAGATTAAAAATGTATTCTTGTTCTAATGACTTATCGGATGAGTGTGTGGAGGCAGTGAATCCCCCAAACAAGAATTAGTGGTAAAAACATTGTTCCCAAGACCATCTCTACCAGAAAGATACTTTGCACTCACAGATGGTGATAGCAAAGGCATACTTCACAACCTGCCCTGGCCATGATGTCATACAGACCAACTGCTGCCCAAGAGTAAATTGATAATTCCATATCAATTTGATAATTCCATAGCTTTGTAGAAGAAGGAGCTACAGTTTACTGAGCCCTTAACTCTATGCCAGATACTAGCTCAGCATCTTATGTATTATTGCTCATCTCAGACTTTCTTAGCCTGCAATTTCTTCTGCTATGGACCATGGCCAAAGTGACATCACAGTATGCAGCCCATCATGAGAAGAGCTTGCATCAGAGAAGTGTGTTGTTGACTACTTGTTGTGGTCTGACCGGTAAGCATTCATCAGGGCCTGACTCTTCACAGGACATGGTCCTTGCAACAAAGGAGAGATGGGACTTCAGGGGTAAGAGCACTGGCCATGGCCTTCCTATCCAGTTCACATCCTCCTTCTCCTAGAACGGACTTCACTGAAATTATGGTGTGCTTTTGGGCTCTGAAGGGCTTTTTAACTAAATAATTTGCTCCTTCAAATATTTATTGACTATATCACAGGTAATTTTTTTTAAATCCAAATTATTCAATAGATAATTATTTGATTTACCTTTTCCCTGAAACTAAGGGTCAGAGATATATAGGGAGAATTTGAAGTGATCACTTGTTCCTATCTGCCCACCATCTCTTTTCCTTTCCTCTAGCAACTGAGTTTCCCTTCTCTTTTTTTCTCTTTGTGGCACCCATTTTATGTGACTTACATAGGGATCAGCACTTCTGTAAGAAACTGATTTCTTGGTAGAAATAATTCACTATTCATGGCTGATGAGAAAAGGAAAGACTATTAATCAGCAACTTCTCCAAGGCTTGGAAATGCAGATAGTGAAAAAATCCTAATTCTAATCCTGCCTTTTCTACTAGAACAATCATAAAAGATTCCTCATGTGGAATGACCCTATTTGAGAGATGAAGAATATTAGAGACATGAATCCCTGGCCTGAACTATGCCTGAAGGAAGATATTCCCTTCTGATTTTTCAGCTTACATGAACCAATGAAGTTCTTTGTTTGGCTTCATCTAGGTTGAGCTGTCTTTTTGTTTTTTCCATCACTTATAACCAAATGAGCCCTGACTATGGCATAGAATTTTCCTTGAAAAAGACATGGAAGAGAGCAGGAGAAAGTAATACTGTTCTAAGTGGCTATATGTGCTGGGCATAAAGTTAGACACTATCATTTTATTAATTCATACACATTTTTTATTCATGAGGGGAGAGGAGACAAAACTAGGTTATGTGATTTGTCTTATAACTCACTATAAATTAGAGATTCAAGCCCAAATTCAAATGTGACTCCATATCCAATATACCATGTTGCCATCCCATGCTGCAATTATATTTTATATTGAAATACAATCACTTATATGCAAATACTATTTGAAGAATTTAAGCAACAGTGAGAGCTGTTGCCATAAAAGATGACACAACAGACTGAGCTTGGAGAGAGAGTGGAGTCAGAAGGGAATTTCCGGAGCAGTCCAGAACTGTCCAGAGTCCTGACCTTGGATATCTTTGACCATCATCCTTAAGCCAGCTCTCATTTTTCCAATACCATAGCCTTGTTCACTCTCACCCTTATAACATCTACTTCTCAGTCTTTCCCATGGAAATTTGTGAACTTTGTTAGGCTGACTTATACAAAATGGTTTGGAGTTATCTAGACCTTATTCAATTTTTAGTACTTCTGCTTAATGAATCAAATAACTTTGAATAAGTCACATAACCTCAGACTTAATTAATTATTATGAAAAGGGGATGAACTAGAAGCTGAAGGAACTAGAATATAGCAAGAAATGTCTTCACTTTGGAATAAGACATGAAAAAAGGGTTAGTGGCAGAATGACTTTTTGAAATTATATTTGTTGTGAAAAAATTTTACCTATTGGTATTTTCAGCCCTTTATTAAAAGTTTCTAATTTCACCTATGAAAACTTTGCATTCACGGGGTAAAGTTTTGGCCAGCCTCTTATATGGATTATGCTCAAGATAGCCACACATTTATAGAAGGAAATATTCCAGCCCTGTGGAATCAAACTGATTTTGGATAGCAACTGGCAAATTCCTCCCTTTCCATCCTGTTCCCTACTTGGTAATGCTTTCACTTAAAGAAAAAAATAGGAGCAAAGCAAATTGGATTATTCCTGATAACATATACGTTTTCTTCCCCCTGGCAGGGATGGCAGCATGCAGCAGCTGGGATAAATGGGCAAAATATTCCTTCTGATTTAAACCACAAATACAGTCAGGTAGAAGATATAGAGATAATTTTCATTTTCAAAATATATATCCAAGTCAGGCATTAGCTTGACAATGTGATTTGCACTTTTCAGGTTTTACATAAAGAAGTTAAATGCAAGCTCTATTTCCATAAGCCTGAGAAAAAAAGCAGATCCTGAAAGGGCACAAAATACATAAATATGTATTTGTACATATTTGAGTAAACATGTACTTGTTCTCCCATGTATAAGTCTGCTTTATCTTTTAAATCTCCTGTTTTTCTTCTTCTTCTTCTTCTTCTTCTTCTTCTTCTTCTTCTTCTTCTTCTTCTTCTTCTTCTTCTTCTTCTTCTTTCTTCCTATTATTATTATTATTATTTTAGCAACTTATACTCTTCAAGGAGTTGCTCTTTGGTTCTAAACACAATTGCTATTTTTAAGGTCTTATTATGCTAGTTTATTAGCAATGTGTCTTTTCCCTAAGACTTTACTATGGAATAAAAATGATAAAACAGAAGCCATCAAAGTTACCTTGTTAACCTCACTGATAGCTTTTCAAGATCATTATGTATTGTACTTTATGTGTGTGCGCCCTTAGGCTATGGGGTAAAAAAAATCATATACTCTTGTGATTACACCCATAAATGGTTTCCACACACTAGGGTGTAAAATAATTTGTTTCTGTTTTATAACTTACTTGATCTAGAAATTTTTTTTAAGATGTAAGAAAGTGCAATAAGAGTGATTAGAAACATATGGGCATTGGGGTGGTTTATTTCAAGCAACTTAACCTAAAATCTGTAAGCCTCAGTTTCCAAATATGTACTGGGACAATACTAAAGGTTAAATTAAGTAGCAAAAGAACTGTGGCAGAAACTGCTGCATGGCTAATCCTATGTTATTCTGAATCTTTCTTTCTTTCTTTCTTCTTTCTTTCTTTCTTTCTTTCTTTCTTTCTTTCTTTCTTTCTTTCTCTTTCTTTCTTTCTTTCTTTCTTTCTTTCTCTTTCTTTCTTTCTTTCTTCTTTCTTTCTTTCTTCTTTCTTCTTCTTTCTTCTTTCTCTCTCTCTCTCTCTTTTTTTTTTTAATCTAATCCAATCTCTTTATTTTAAAGATAAAAAGACTGGGGCCCAGAGGGGGAAAAGGACTGGCCTGTGGTCACACAGCCAGGGTGGGGAGGGGGTGGGGAGCAGCCAGCCCATCAGATGCTCTGCTCCTCTGCTGTTCCCTGCAAACACACACTCTCGGCCATCCCTCCCAGCCTGGGTTCTTTGATGCCCAGAGTGCTGAAATATTTTCCAGAGCCCTTGAAGTGTATCCTGCTTGCTGGAAAGAAAGATCAATTCCAAAGAAGGATCATAGATCCTCTTCTATGGATCTTTTTTTCTAACCTTCTTTTGTCTTTGAACATGGAAATCTCCTAAGAAGGGGGTTTCCTTCTCAACTAAAATAACTAAGTTTTGGTTGTACCTCTTTCTTCCCACTTGGGAAGAAGATATGATGCCTGTAGGTAGAGCAGCCATTCTGGAGTTATGAGTATAAAACCACACAATGGCACAGAAGGAAACTAGAAGGAGCCTTGTTCCTATATATTCTTTAGCAGCTAGAGCCAAACTAGAGTCACCTTCTCAATACTTCTTATTATGTGAAATCAATAGTCCCCTACCTAATAAAGCAACTGTTTCTCAAATTTTCTAGTACTCAAAGTTACACCATTCTTACATGAGCAACATGGTCCCCAGGCCATGTAAAGAAGTTCAAATAATGTTAATCATCGTGTCCCCTCTACTGGTAGTAATGGTCATATAATAGATGAGTCATGTCTCAACACATGTTTTCCTTAAAAGCAAAATACCAATGCATTATATAACTATTGATTTTCCTCCTCAATTTGCCTGACCCTCCTATTATCTCATACAAGAAAGTACTAGATTTCTTTTTTCTCATGCCACATTGGGTAATGCTATATTGTTTTTTTTTTAATTCCAAAACCAAAATTATTTTGAAAGAATGAAGAAAACACCATCTGTAACAATTGAAATCATAATAACATTTTTTTTCTATTCTGAAAGCACATCAATGTTATATAAAGAAGAAAAAAATGATTAGTCCCAGGCTGAGCTTGCCTGTGCCAAATAAGTATGCTAATTTTGTTGGCTTGGTTAGAAAACCCTGAAATCATAAATTTATGCAGGGATTTGCAAATGATAGGCTATTTATGTACATCTATGTCTCTATATTTCAACCACTAGTGCATTTAAAATGGGATTGGATTCTAAGGGGAAAAAAACAAGAATGAAGGAAGAAAGTCAGTAAAGCGATAGAAATTTAGAGGGAAAAATTGGGTATTTGATTCAAAATTACCTGAATTTTTAGATGAGTCTACAATGGAAAATAATTAGTGTTGTAGTAGTAATCAAACGTGTCCAGCAGGTTATGGTTTTCAAAACATTATCACACTATTAATTTCACATAATTCTTACAATATTCCTGAAAGTTCGACAAACTAGAAAGTTGAAGTTCAGAGGCATTAGGGAAGAGAAGTGGTACTGGTCTGCAATGAGAGCTTACAGAGACGGCTTTCAGTATGCAGGGCAACCCCACCCCAGGGAGATTAGGGTGAGCATCCTTTTCACCTCAAGTCAAATGAGAGAGAAAGCATCCAGAGTACTGCTCAGGAAGCTTCACACTGAGTCACGGTGCTTCTGCTTCAGATGGGAGAAGGCAGGAGGCTGGTTGGTGATGGCTGAGCAAAGAGAAGGTTACATTGGGAGTGAGTGAGTTGTACATCTACTGAAAGTGGACTAGATGTGTGATTCCTGGCCACCAGAAATGGACTTGTAGACTAGAGTCTGCATACGGTTATACTAAATTGAACCAGAGATAGATGATCTGGAAAGGTGAGACTCCAACAAAAGTGTGGGTTGTTGGAAGTCCTAGATGATATGGGAGAAGTTGGAAGTAGGCAGCTGGAGAGGGCATTGCCTTCTCTAGGGGAATAGCATTCAGAAACCCCTTCGTAAGGTGCTACATTGTTAGTGTGGGGAGGGAAGGAGCAGCAAGTAATGAGGAAAAGAGGCAACAATATCTCCGCTACTAAAATCTTCTTTCTACTGTTAAACCATTTTTCTTCAGTTTTATCCATGACCAATGCAAAGGAACCTACAACTGACTCCTGGTTGATGCTGATAGTTGACTACAGTCATTGTATTGTCCAAACATTTTGGAAATACCAATTTTGCTCACTAGCAATAATGAACATCTTGTAATGAGAAAGACAAGAGAGTCTAATGAAAAGGGGGTTCAAATTCTGAACTTTCAGGGATGCCTGGGTGGCTCAGTGGTTGAGCATCTACCTCCAGCTCAGGGCATGATCCTGGGGTCCAGGGATTGAGTCCCACATCAGGCTCCCTGCGAGGAGCCTGCTTCTCCCTCTGCCTGTGTCTCTGCCTCTCTCTCTCTCTCTCTCTCTCTCTGTGTGTGTGTCTTTCATGAATAAATAAATAAAATCTTTTTAAAAGATTCTGAACTTTCCACTAATTGTTCATGTAACTGAAGGCAATTAACTTGGCTTTATGGATTTAATTTGAGTAAAATATTCTCTAAAATCTCTTCCTACCCTAATTATAAGATTTGGTGAGAAAACCTTTGGAATTCAGACTCTACTTTCAAAATTTATTGTAATTTTCCCAAACTACTGCCTGATATTCTTGTGCTGCTTTTAGTCTGAAAAAAAGTTAGGTGGGGCAGGATTTACTCAGTAAAGTTGTCATGTAAACAAGGATTTTAAAATAATCGACTGACTTAAAATATTTTAGAAGTACCAATATAGGTAAAAAAATTGTTATTTTTATGTTAGTTGAATATTTCTAGTGGCAGAGAAATATAAAAGAGCCAATTTTCTTCCTTTGAGATTGTATAGCATAACCTTTGTATCAATTCTGATTAGTGCTGAAGACCAAGTAGAGTTTCAAGGTCTTTTTTCCCCCAATTTCTCCTTACAGTATTGAAATGTATTTGATTTTCTTCAAATTGAATTGGAAATGACATATCAAGGTAAAGCAATTTTCAAGCCTCTGAAAAGTGAGGAAAGTATTTCTTCTTATTTGATGGGAAATGTCAGGAAGGAGAAAGTCATAGGTACTAAAACAATGTGTGTTTCTAAGGAGATTAATGGAAACTTGCAACATCCTTGAGGAAAGAAAGTACTGATATTTTTCCATCTCTTTGTGTGAAAACTAATGCACAGTGAGTTTGACTTTCTCAAGATCAAACAATAACTTTACGTCAAAGCGTGGGCTGGATCTCAGATCTTGGTTCTTCCATCATATTTCAGTTCCTTTGCTGTCTGCCCCTTTGATAGATACCAGCACATCTTGTTTTTGGCTAAATTTCTTGCTTCTCGAAAGCACAGCAAGAAGTGCTCTGTCAATAGAACCAGGTTTCCTTGAAATCGACTGAGGCTCTAGGCTTCCAGCTAAAACACTGCTCTTGTGTCAAGCCACATGAAATAAGCACCTTTCTTGAATAAATGTGAACTCTGCCTTTTGTAGCAGCCAAGGACTATTCAAGACACCAAATGAAAACAGCAAATTCTCTCAGGAGGGAGAAAGGAAGTTAGCATTGTCTTCAAAAGCAAAATTGGGCTATTTCACTGAACGGAACATCAGAAAGAAGAAGCCAACTTGGTCTACATTAAGCAGCATCATTGTTTGGGTCACTGTCTTCTAACAAATCTTTATCTTTTGGGGTTTTGAGGTATATGTCTGCTGTGGAAGTGGAAAGAAGATAGAAAAAGTAAATGGCTACTCCCTTAGTCGGCACCTCCCTGGCCATGCTCCTGACTGACTGACTTTACTCCCCACCTCTTTGCCAATTTGGTGACTTCTTTCCTTTCTTCCCTCCTTCCTTCCTTTCCTCCTTCCTCTTTCCTTTCCTGCCTTCTTTCCTCCCTCCTTTCCTCCCTCCTTTCCTTTCTTTCTGAAGGTAACCCTGCTTCCCTGATTAGTGGCAAGCTTCTTGGGAATACCCTGACTACTTTTTCTACTTTTCTTCCTCTCTCCTCATTTTCTTCTCCTAATGCCAATTCTCTCTTCTCCACAATGACTTGAGTGGTTTTCTCACTTCTTTCCTGCTACAGGAGCTAGTCCTTTTACACGCTGGAAATGCAGTCAAAGGGCAGTGCTGGTGAGATTCCGTTGGCAAGTACTCAGAGCAGAAAATGAGTAGATGTCGACAACAGGGGTAGTTTATTAACAAGAAGAACTCCTGGCTCCAAGGCCAGGGGCACTTCTCGGGGAGGGGTGACTGTGAAATCTTTAAATCTGAGGACCTCAAAATTGGAGGAAGCTTGTAGATCAATGTGTCAGAAACTGTCCCATTTAAGAGATGACAACCCTAAGATCTAAAGAAGTTGAATGCCAGGCAAAGGCAGAGCTGTGAATGAATTAAGGTCCCTGACTCCCAGGCCTGTGCACTTTGCACATCAAACTACCATGTTTAGTGGTTTTTAAAGGTACAAGTAGGAGAATGAAGCATGGATAGACTATACGATTTGGGGCATTCATCTGTGGACCTGTCATTCATTGTGATATATTGACAAGAGTAACTTTCAGATATTCTTTTTTACTAAAATCCCCCAAGTACAATTTCATTCATGGGGCAATTTCACCTCCAAGAAATATCTTGTGATTTTTCATTTTGTTCTTATTTATACCATTGCCTACCAGAAAACAGCATTTGTTTCCTTTTCCTAAGAAACTGTGCCTTATGGCAGCCTCACTAATAATCTCTAGATTCCATCCCATATTACATAATGATTTCTGTGGCTCCTGTTTTTGCCTCTTAATCTTCTAGCCAACTGTATTTTTAAATGATAGGAACAGGTATTTCAACTTTGGGCTAAATTTTCACTTTCAAAACTGTGTATATTTGATTGGACGCTTGTCTGCCCCTTGGAAGGACCCGGGGAGGCAGAAATGAATACTCTAAAGAACATTACATTGTGCAACTCCAGCTGTGAGATCTGGCGGTGCATCCTACAGCCTGCCCCGGAGCAGCCCCTCGGGAATGTGGACAGGGAGAACCAAGACAGATGGAGCAGATGATGGAATTGTTAGTTAAGATTAAAGGCATTTTTGTAGCATAGAAAATTTGGAAAATATTGAGACACAAAACATATACACAGATCATTTTTTCCAAACATGAGACCAGAACACATGGTCTGACAACACCCATAGTCTAACAAAAGAAAGAAATTTTTGAAATTAGGACCTTCCGAGAGAATCCTGTTTGAGAGGTCATTGTACACGTAGAGAAAAGGGGAGCCAATCTGGCAAGCGGTGAATTGTGTGTGCACTACGTATTAGTGCTCAAAAGTTAATGTGAACACAAACCACCGGGGATGGTGTTAAAATTTTGGTTTTGTAGGCATGGGGTGTATCTGAGATTGTGCATATCTAACAAGTACCTCTCTCTGGTGATGCTGCTGATGCTGGTCTAATGACCATTGGAACCAAGTTCCCAGTGGCTCTGTCTGACTTGGCTTATATCTAGGAGGGTTACAGTAAACATAAAGATTTGGTAAACTAAGTACTAGGCACTTTACTTGCACACTAAATTATTTAATCTTTTCAAAAATAGTATAGCATAGGTATTATCATATTTTACTGATGGATAAACGTGACCTCCAACATTTAATAATCGAGGTCTGTATGAGTAATTCTGAAAATTACTTAGCATCATTGGTATTTAGGATTCAAAACTTGTCAATGCAAAGAGCATCTTTCCTTCCAGCCTAATTTCCTAATCTGCCAAGGTGGCCTGGAGAAGTTGTTACATTTAAGAACATGGACTCGAGGGATGCCTGGATGGCTCAGTCAATTAAGTGTTTACCTTTGGCTTGGACCATGATCCCAGAGTCCTGGGATGGAGCCATGCATCAGCCTCCCTGCTCAGGGAGTAGTCTGCTTCTCCTTCTGCCTCCCCCATTTGTGCTTATTCTCTCTCTCTCTCTTTCTCTGTCTCTCAAATCCTTAAAAAAAAAAAAATGTACTCGAGCTGGTCATGCTGATCTGAATCCCAATTCAATCCTTATTAGCTATGTAACCTGAGCAAGTCCATTATCCACAACAAGGCTCACTATAGTCTGTGAAATGGAAATCATAGCAGTTCTTAACCTGTAGGACTATTATGAAAATTAAATGACTTACTATTTGTAAAGCACTTAAGACACTTTCTGCCATACATTGTATGACAAAGCATGAATCACATGGTGGATTCATTAAGGAGCCAACCACCCATTGCCTTGAAACTGACATCTACAATGCTTTAAAGATCCCTCAGAGATGTGTCTTAGAAGTTCTCATGGCTTAGAGTTACCTGGAGTAGTTTGTTTCATAAGAAAATTGCACCCTTCTTTCCCAGTACCCCAAATCAAAGTGACTACATCTCCATTTGAAAAATAAACTAGCTTTCATCTACTGGGAATTTATAAATTCCCTCAGAACATGATTAAAGAGGTATTGTCTAGAGTGAAATTAAAGTGCTCCCAGAAATTCTTTTTCAGAACATGGCACATACTTGCTTCAGAATCTAATAATTCTTCCCCCCTTTATTTTCAAAACAAGTGGGACATACTAAGTTCTCTTAAGTCTGGCAAGAGCCACATTGTATATTTCCACCCACTGGCTTTTAATGACATGCAGAGAACAATGATTCACCCCAGTCAACATTTTAATATTATTGAAATATCTCCCTTAGCACCCAACACAATTTTCAAAACATGTTAGTTGATGAGAACAAAGGGCATCAAACTGTCTTTGCTAAATCATTTTCTGTTTCTCTTCCTCTGCCCAAGTTTCCTCTGATCTATAGCTTGCCAGCCAGCAAGAGGACATATGACATTCCTAGTTAACTAATCAAACTCAATCGATTGTCATTTAGTAATAAATACCACTGGTGAGACTGGACACATTTGAGCCTAACTAGTAGGTCTTTTCTGGCTTCGGTTGTACTTTTGCTATGTGCGAAAGATGACATTAAATATATCTCACCCAAGATTTTCACTTAAGCTAATGAATCTGGGCCTCATTTGGAAATAATCCAATGTTATTCTCAAGGCATTGTGAGTGTATATGATAAGGAGCAGGATGATCCAGAATGGCGCCAACCAATGGGCCATGATTCTTTGATGTCCAGCCTTTAAAATTGGATGCAAGTCTGAAAGTATTTCAAAAGGAGTGCAGCAAACTCAGTTTCCTTAATTTAGCCACTGGGCACCAGGGGAAATAGTCTTTCTGCCTCCTGCCCTGATCAGCTTGTGCCCCAGGCTTAAGGGCTTTTAAATATTTTAACACTCCTCTTTTGGCTTCCAGTCCTGCAGATTGTTAATAGAAGGCTCAAGTTAACAATTAATTAGCGCGGTCACACAGGACTGAAGGGGATTTGGACTAGTCTGAAAGGAAAGCAGCTGGAAGCAAGAAAAACGTGAAAACTAGACTTTGGTGTGGCCACTGCGGTTCTCTTCCTGGGGCCTTTGATTCTATCTTTGTGATAGGGTCTTGGCAAGCCAAGGAAGGGTTTGCTCTCTTTTTTTCCTCTCTTTCCCTGGTAAGATAATTTTTAAATTCTTAATTGGAGAGTGTCTTAGGTCAGCAAAAGTACCAAACTAGAAGTTTTCACAGAATTGAATTTTCTATCAATATATTTTGTAATCCCAAGTAAGTTACTTTTTGAGGGCGATTTTAATCTGAAAATGAAGGAATAGAATTAGTCTCTGAGGTCTGTTCTAACTTATAGTTATTATTCAAAGCAAGTTGGGCACAAGGAGAGAGGTGATATATTAATACTCCATGGGGGCCATATTACATAGGCCATGACAATTTACCAAAGAAACAGGTAGGCCCTGTTGCCCTTGCTTATATGTTGCCATAGACAAGAAAGAATAGGAATATAGCTAAATTGTTTAAAGTCTTGGACACATGCCTCAGCAAGACTTTGGCCTGCCTAGTGTGACTTTGTTTTACTAAATCAAGAGTTAATATTAGGTGTATGGATTATTGCTCATGCAGACATTCATTCATTCACTATAATCCATGAGCCTTACTACATGCTGGACTCTCTGACCTATGCCAGGGATCCAGAAGTGAATCAATCATTGTTGTTAATGCATTTGGTAGCATCTCTCGGTGAAATTTGGGTTAGGTTGTTCTGGTAACATTCTTGGCTCCTCTCTTTCTCTAGGTCCATATAACTCTCTATGTTGTGAGAATAGCATATCATAGAATCCATGGCAACGTTTTGTGCTCAAACCTTTTAAAATTGGAGAAACAGAACAAGGAAGAATTGTCTTTCCATCTTTTTGTCTCAAGACCCACACAAAGATCTAAGATATTCATTAAATTAATAAATATTTATTAATATTGTCAGTTTCTGTGCTCTGTATTGATTAATTTTTATTTTTCATTTGTTAAACTACATTGTAGTTTGACATTTTACATATCTACAATTTACATATAATAAATGTACATATTGTACATAATATGTAGTTTACATATAATAAATCATACCTATTTTAAGTACAAGGTATAATGAGATCTGAGATACATATATACATATAGCCCCCAACCTGCTCAACATATAGACCATTTATTCAACCCATAAAGTCCCCTCATGACTTTATAATTAATTTCTACATTTTCACCCCATCCAATGCTCCAAGAACTGGTAATATAATTTCTATCATAATAGATGACTTTCCTGTCCAATACTAAGAAGAAAATGATGAATTCTTGCAGCACCAATCTTAACAAAGCTCCTTGGTCCTTTTTTGGAGCAAAGGAAGTACTTGTTGGACTATGAGGCATGGCTCAGTATGAAGCCCTTTCAATATCTACATTGATTTCAGATACCAGGAAGCTCTTGAACATCTTGAGATCATATCTATACTGAAAATCTATTTGTATCATGAAGACTTTCCAAGTATGCTGCATCTGGTATGATGGCAATGTGAAAAACAAGAAATCTCAATGAAATGATTACCTCATAAACGTCAACTTTTCTGCTTACAGAATTTATATTCCTCACTTGCTCTGTTAAGCTATGCCCTTATCAGACACCAGACACCAGACACCTATATATCCAATTCGACCCATGAACCTAGCAAATACTCATTCAACTTTATCAACTAAGAAGGCAGGTCATTATTTTCAGTGAAGATAACTCAACCAAATCTAATGTCTGTAGAACCAATAGCTTTTCCAGATTACACACGAAGGCTTAGTTATGAATGAGCACTACTCCCAAGTTGCATTGGTGATGATAGAATTAAGGGTGAATGCTCTTTATAAAGAAAGATATCCTAAAATGATAGACACAGATGATGAAAATATGGATAGAGAGTTCGTAGTGCATTATTATGATTGCTCCTATGTTGACATTGGGGTTTCTTTGGCAATGAAAGGGGATGCGTTTACACAGTTCAAGTGGAAAATGCTTCAGTTTAACTGGTTTTGTGGCTAATATGCTAAGGTGAGGAGGTATTAAAAACCAGAAGGAGTAGCTCGTGTCTATTGTAAGATAATGGTAAATATTTGGAAATCAACAACTCCTTTACAGCCTAAGAAAGGAGTCCATTCAGTGAAACGGCAGGACACCTGTACCCCAATGTTTATAGCAGCAATGTCCACAACAGCCAAACAGTAGAAGGAGCCTCGGTGTCCATCAAAAAGATGAATGGATAAAGAGGATGTGGTCTATGTATACACTGGAATATTCCTCAGCCATTAGAAACGACAAATACCCACCATTTGCTTCCACGTGGATGGAACTGGAGGGTTTTATGCTGAGTGAAGTAAGTCAATTGGAGAAGGACAAACATTATATGGTCTCATTTATTTGGGGAATATAAAAAATAGTGAAAGGGAATAAAGGGGAAAGGAGAGAAAATGAGTGGGAAATATCAGTGAGGGAGACAGAACATGAGAGACTCCTAACTCTGGGAAACAAACAAGGGGTAGTGGAAAGGGAAGTGGGCACGGGAATAGGGTGACTGGGTGATGGGCACTGAGGGGGGCACTTGATGGGATGAGCACTGGGTGTTATGCTGTATGTTGACAAATCGAACTCCAATAAAAAAAATGTACAAAAAAAGAAAGAAAGAAAGAAAGAAAGGAAGGAAGGAGTCCATTACTTAGATATTGGGAGGAAATCTCTCCCTGTTTGTGGCTCCAGTTATGAAGCATCATTTTCCTGCAGATGAGGATGTGACTAAATACTATTTTGGGGGTAACAAAAACAGAGGATACACTAAGTATCCCTTAAAAGGTCTGCTTTTTTTTTTTTTAAGAATTTTGCTCTAGCATCTATGAAAGAGCTGAAAAAGCACCAGAAGCTTTGATTTCATATTCGTGTTTTTTTTTTTCTTACAGAAACCTGATATTTAAAAATTGTGTGAACTATTTTTGAAGGCCTTTCTGAACTCTGAAAACTGCTACCACACCTGGGTCCATGAACTCAGGGATTAGGTAACATGCTAGAGATTTGAGAACCAAGCATGCTTTCCTTTCATTGCTCTGATGGTTGGCTTTTGCACGGGTGTGTAGAGCAGTAACCCCAAACCCCAGGTGCAGTCGAGCTTGGACAGGGCCAAGCTTTAAGGCCTTTTTCCCCAGCACAGTATTGACTGTGGACACGTCATATGAGTGCTGATTTTAGTAGTTCCCACAAAGTTTCTCTTTAAAATTAAGCTGCAGCACCAGCATGATTTGTATAGCAACTTAGGTCTGTGTAAGAACCCAAGGGCACCTTACATGATAAATGTGCTTAAATTTCTCTTCCATATTTTCTCCTACAAGCAAAGTTATGGTACTAGCTTTCAACTAAATTGATTTATTGGTTGGATCCAGGTGGAATTTTACTTCCTTCTCTTAGATCTGAAGAGCTTTGACAGGCCCTTTGGCAAATGGATGGGCAACCTCCTGTAATGGTGTGAATATGTCTTGAGACAGTCACATCTTTGACAAGCGGCTTTTTTTTTTATTACCTCTCATGTTAACTAGTGGAAACTTTCTGAAAAGATGCCAAGCTGAGTACTCTCACAAAACAGTTTCTCACACCAGGAGCTCTGTGATCAGTGTAATTCAGAAAGATGCATGGAGATCTAAACAACTTTGGCAAAAGTTCCCCTGAGGAATATTGTAAAAGATACCTTTACTCATTCAAGATATGCCTTCAGTTTTGTAATTATGGCCATTTCTTGGGAGTCATTATAAATCATGAAGAATCCTTGGTTAACTATGATATAAATTTGGATTTCACAGCCACACGAACAACAAGATCTCTATGTAAATAGCTACACTACTTCTTGGACGTCATTTGAGTGGATTGGAAAGAAATATTTTCCAAGTCTTGAGTTTTAGAATCCGCACACTGCATTACTGAATCTTACTCCCTGCAGAGATTGATAGTCTGAGTCCATCTGCAGATATTCTGGAAAATGTAATCTGACATGAGACACTTGTCACGTTGGGAAGAAGTTAAGGCTCATGTGTCATGGATGATGTATTAAAAGACAATTTTTTATTTCTGTGAAATATATTCATGTATAACATGAGGCTTTTTGGAGCAATATAAAGAGAAACATGTTGCCATCAACATTCACCATTGTAGGGAGGAAGTCTTTCTTTCATTGAACCATTTTTTAAACTGTTGCTAGAGCTTTATTTTTACCTTTATTTTATTTTAATTTTTAATGTAGCTGTAGGTTCACAGAAAAATCGACCAGAAAGTGCATGAGTTCCAATATGCCCCTGATCTTTATGAACTTTTAAAAAGGTAACTTCTATTTTAAAATGTTTTAAGATTCACAAAAGTACAAGAGTTCCCATGTACCTTTCATCCAGCTTTTTCTAATGATAATGTCTTACAGGGCCACAGTACATTATTAAAACCAGGAAATTGATGTTGGTACCATATTACTAACTAAGGGATGGACCTCAATTCGCCAGTTTTTGCATGCATCCTTTCTTAAAAATTTTGGTATATAGTTCCACGAAATTGTATTGTATAGATTAAAATCACCTTCCACGTGGTCAGGATAGAGACCTTTTCCATCACCACACACACACCTGTCCTTTATAGTAACCCTTAACAGTCACAGTGTTTTCTGAACCTTAATGCTTGGCAACCACGGCTTTCTTTTCCCTCGCTATAATTTTGTGACTTTGAGAATGTTGTATAAATGGAATCATACAATATATAACCTTTTAAGATGTGCTTTTTGCACTCAGTATAATATCCTTGAGATCCATCCAAAACCACTGTCTATTTCAGTTTTTTAATCACTGAGTAGCATTTCATGGCATGGATGTACCATAATTTGTTTATATATTCACCTGTTGAAGACTATTTGCATAATTTCCAGTTTTGAATTATTATGAACAATGCTATTATAAACATTCATGTACATTTTTGTGTGTAAATCTAACTCTTTATTTCTTTAAAATAAACACCCAGGAATGTGATTGCCAGGGTTATACACTAAGCACATGTTCAGTTTTTTTTTTAAGAAATTGCCAAACTATTTTCCAGGGTAGCTGTGCCAGTTTAAACTCTCACCAGCCACATATGAGTGATACAATTTCTTGCCAGTAGTTGATACTTTACTTTTTATTCAAAATTTTTTATTTTGGCCATTCTATCAAGAGTGTATTGATACCTCATTGGAGTTTTAATCTGCATTTCCCTAGTAGCTAATGATGTTGAATACATTTTCATGTACTTATTTTGCCATCTGTGTATCTTCTTTGTGAAGTGTATCTTTTGCCCATTATCTAATTAATTTTTTTGTTTTCTTATTTTTCTATTTAGAAAAGTTTTAAAATAGGTTATAAATACAAGTGCTTTGTCACATACATGATTTGTAAATATTTTCTTCTACTCTCTGTGTTCTTGTTGTTTTGACAAAACATCAATATGCTACCCAAATTTCTGACCCCCAAATTTCAATGTCTAGCCATGACCTCAATGCCCCATTCCAGATTCACATATATGATTTCTGGCTTTTATTTCCACTCATGTGTCCTGGACACATTTCAATTCAACATGCTCAAAATTGAACTCACCTTTTCCCATAAACCCATCTCGGTGGAAGACAATGCTGCTTGTCCTGTTGACTGGCCAAAGAAGGGGATGATTCGACTTACAATTTTAGATTATTCAAGGCTGTTGGTTGAGAATAGACTGGTAAGCAAGAGTAAAATGAGGGAGCCTAGTTAGGAGGCCCTCATAGCAGTCCAGTTAAGAGATAAGAGTGATATGGGCCATGAAGGTCATTGAGTCAATGCTTGGCTGTTTTGAAGTCAGAGTGAACAGGAATTTCTGGCAGATTATACGCGGTGTGTGAAGCAGCAGGAGGATAAAACTACTTCTTGGCTCTGAATCCTCCAAAGCCCCTGATTTCACTGAGTAAAAGCCAGAGTCCTAACAATGGCCAACAAAGCTTCACCTGACCTGATGCCTGTCATTCCTTCACCTTGCCTACAATCTATGTCAGCCAAGGTGCCCTTGCTTTTCAGAATATTCAAAACTCATTCCAGTCTTGTGGCCTTAGCCCAGCTGTTCCCTCAGCCTGTAACTCTTCCTCCGTAACTTCATGTGACCAACTTCTTCATGAATTCCAAGTCTACCCAAATGTTGCTTTTACCTCTGTGGCCCATCCTAAATATTCCACTTAAAATCACAACCCACCTTGACCCACACAACCTCTTCTCCATTTTACTTTACTTTTCTTTTTTCTATATAACTTACTACTTTCTAACATATCAAATATTTTATTTAGTCATTATATCCTTATTTATCTTGTTTTCCCTTGGTTGCAAGCTTCATGAAAATCAAGATTTTTCTCTGCTTTGATATAACCCAAGCACTCAGAAGGATATCTTGCATGAAGTAGATAGATGCTTAATATGTATTTGACTGATTGAGCTTGGGCAAATTGACAGCTCTGTAAACTCAGTTTACCAACTTTGAACAAATTAAAAAAGGAAAAGAATCATTACCATCACCATCACCACCACCATTTTTTTTATTGATCCCACTCTAAATTAAGTAATTAAATTTAACCACTGAAGTTCTTATTGTGCATAAAATTTGAAGACTGTTAGAATTTTATTCAAATTGAAAATAAATAAATAGGCTCTGAGGGCCTTTCCTTATAGTAAGATAAGGGAATTTTATCGAGAAGATTTTGTGATTTATTTTAATTTCTTGCCCTCAGAATTTTCAAGATGCATTTTCTAGTTCATGTGTATGTCTAGGTAGTTGATGTTATTAAAGAAGTGACATATGGTGAGATGCTGCTGTATCCACTTTTAGATCCACCCCGACCATACTGAGTCTGGTAGATTACACAGACCTTGATTGATGAAGCCTTCACTGCCTCCTCTAACTAGAGGCAGAAAATGGTTTTTAATAAGATACTCCCAATTCTAATAAAACTTCCATTTATATTTTGTAAGTTTTTCTTTTCCTTAATATCTTATGTGAAGAGGCTTAAAAGCTTGTTTACTATAACACACTATAGTGTTTCTGCATTCTTTAGCAACATATTCCTTTATTCATAGATAAAAATGTTTCCAATTTATACAAAGTCTTCTGACAGGAAAAAAAGCAGATGTTTCTAATCTTTTTTTTAAGTGATTCTCTTAAAAAATTAGTTAATTGAGCCACCTATACTTTAGCTCCTTGTATGTGTGCTTAAATTGGAGATCTATGTTGCCATTGACTTCAAATCTTAAGAGATATTTATAAATATTATTTGGTCTATTTGATCAACCCTAGTTCTCATTTTCTATTTACGTGTAAGTTCTATCATAGTAAAAAAAGTCAATCAATAACATAATACATAAATTGAACATACTATTGTTTTGATGCCAGAGTTGGTTTATTTTCCAGAAACCATGGTCAAAACTTAATAAATATTTCTGATGACTAAAAAACAATTTTATTTTACTTATTTAAAAATTTTTATTTATTTATTCATGAGAGACACAGAGAGAGAGATTGGCAGAGACACAGGCAGAGGGAGAAGCAGGCTCCATGCAGGGAGCCCTGATTTGGGACTCGATCCTGGGGCCCCAGGATCACGCCCTGGACAGAAGGCGGTGCTAAACTGCTGAGCCACCCAGGCTGCCCAACAATTTTATTTTAGATTTAATTAGCATTCTCTACTCTTGTTGCCATGCCTACCAATGAAAGAGATATTTTACCATTAACATATTGTAAAACATCAATTAACTAAAAACCAATTGACCAGAGGCTTCAATTTAACAAAAATTATTTTTAATTCATCATAAATTTTAGAATAATAAAGAAAACCACAAGATATTATTTTTTTAAGTCCTATCACTTTTAGGTTATTTTCTGACAGTTGTGCACATTTACTCCTATCTCTCATATTTCTTTTTAGCAGGTACTGCTATAAGGATTGGAATGATGGCCTGTGCCCTGGGAAATACTCAGTTATCAAAATTCAATTCTGTTTTAAAACTCAACTAAATTCACACTATTGTTTTACTAAGATTTTTAACATAGATCTTTTAGAAAGATCTTCATGGACAAATGTTAATCAGGAGGTAACCAACTAAATATATATCAGAACATTGAATTCCTTAACTTTCTTTTCTATTGGAATTAAAGAATTTTGTTCTGAAAAACATAAGGTATAAATAAGAAGGTCAAATGGTCTAAGTAAAGGGAATCATATTTGCTAAATACCTAAGGGAAAAAAAAAAAAACCTAAGAAGTATAATCATTGTCCTAGGTACGTTAAATAGGCCTAGAACCTCAAGTTCCTCACAATATATCTGTAAGTCTGTTTTTTGTTTTTTTTTTTTTATATGTAAGCTTTCTAAAGGAAAGAACATCTATCTGGCACAAGAAACTTGTTTCAGAGAAAATAGTTATGATGAAAGGTGATTTCCCTAAAGCTTTCTTTCAGACTTTATAATTTTACTCATGTGGTTCCCTCTCCCCTTTTTTTTTATTTTTCTAAACAAGAGTAAAAAGAAGTATACAGTCTATTTTATCTTTGCCACATATGATGAAGATTTGATATTTTGAATCATGTCCTATCTTTTCTGGGGAACAGTTGGAAGAGATTTTGCTCTTTTAATAAAAATGAGAACTTTTTTTAGTGCTTTCGCTCACAGGACCTTCAGACGTCAACTTGATGCATTCAAAGTAAAATGTAACCGTGTTGAAGTGTTTTGCTAACATAATTGTGTTTTCGGGCCTTAGTACAGAAGTGCCCTTGGTATTACTATAGCAACATGAAGGCTTATGCTCTTAACTATATACGTATGTAATCGTGTTTATATATTTTCATGGCTAACCAGAATGAACATGCACAACTATCTGTGAAGTTCAGCTTTGCAGGGTACACAAGTTTGATGGAAAATTATGGTGTTAATGACCTCACTTCAAAGAAATGGAGCACCATAGAAGAAAAGCGATTTCGCTGAAGTTATTTTTCAAGGTGAGGATGTGGCAAGAATCCTGAATCACAGGGGGGAGTGTGCATTGTCAAATAATTACAAATATAGAGTACTACATTTCTAAAACCTGTATTTCACGGACAGGATTATTATGTAAAAGTATATTAGGTATATATTGGTATGTGTTCTAAATATGCATTTATTTTCAAGCAATGTCAGGGTATGTGCTGATTTGGATTTACAGGGAAGGTAGAATGTGGCTTCCAGGTCACTAGTTCATTCTGTTCGGTGCCTTTGGAGCAGTAGTTTATGTGAAATGAAGTAAATACTCCTGAGTACATCCTATTGACTCACAAGCTGTTCATATGAGCTGGTACTATTTTTTAGATAAGTTTCCCTATATATCCTAACTGTTCTCCTGTTAGAACTTGGAAGAGTGAGGAAGATCTGGAAGTGCCATGGTTTCTAGACCGGGGACACCAAACCCTAGAGGTGCAACTTACAGTCAAGAGCTTATCCCTTGCAGAGTCATCCAAACCTAGTCCATTGGATTCTGTGCTGTCCATGGTAAAAGTCTTGAATTCTCCTAACTGGTCCTGTTAAATCCCTCTGCTTTATTCCCTTCCCTTTAGACTCAGAGTGTTTTTGCTTCACATACATTCCCCCAAAGCGTTCTGATTCATTCCTGGGTCAATGCTTAATAATTGCTGTTTTCCCTCTTGCCCTGGGTATCAAGTCTTCTAATAGCCTTGGGTGTAAGTGGACAATCAGAAGTTCCGATAGTTAGAAGTGTCCCATACTAGTTACTAGTTTTTCCCTCTTCCTTCTTCTAAACTTCTGTTTTATCCCAGCTTCTCTGACACGCTTCTCTAAGGATCTGGTAAACTAGAATGGTACCTTTTTTTTTTTTTTTTAAGATAATTTAGTATGCTGTCCCAGATATTTTGAGTTATAAAACTACCATTTTCTGACCACCTATATTTTCCTAGATGTTTTTATTGTGTCATTTAACTTATTCCCCTTGGCAAACCTACAAGTTAGCTATTATTACTGCCATCATTGCCATGCATTATTGCAAAGGGAAAATTGAAGGTCAAGAGGTTAAGTATCTGTCTCACTCCAAGCTTTCCTCTTTTTTACTAGGTGTCCTGCCTTTATTCAACTGAAAACAAAGCAAAGCAAACAAACAAACAAAAACTTCTTTAGATGCCTGTAATTTAAGGAATGACCAGCATTGGAATTCTAGGCAAAGGAGAGAATCCAGTAAGGGAGATCTTATGATTCAGGGGCACTTTCCTCATTGAAAGTAAACTACCCACATCACTTACATGTAAAGCTAGTCTGCTGTGTTAATGGGAATCCTGATTTCCAAGTTTGCAGCCGATCATCGCTTACAAGTCAACCTTAATCATGCCTTTAACTCTGCAAAGTGACTCTAACATGCAATTAGGCAGATGTGTAGCAGGAAAGTGAGGTATGATTCTAAATATCTTCTGTAACTATGTCTGGTAAACCTAACAGTCCCCACCAGTGGCCTGGTGAAGCATAAGGAGAGTCCTGGTTGGTGTTCTTTTCAAGCCTTTGTGCAAATCCAGTAGGAGTTTGGACAAGTTTATATGTGTAACCTTTTCAACACCTGCCTAAGATTACAAGTCTATTTCTTTGGCATCAAATGCTCATGCCCACTAAAGAGTAAAGTTTATTTCCTCCATGGTATCTGCTCAGCGTTTTATCAGCAGGCACATGACATTTTGATGCTTCTATGTTTTGATGTGGCTGCTTTAATGTCAAGGACATCGTGATGAGGCTGTTTGACCCAGCTATGAGAACATTTTGATCTGGCTTGAAGATCACCTTTTAAAAATATTGGTAGTAAAAAAAAAATTGGTAGTAATATACACCCAGCACTAATTCATATTCTATTCTATTTATTTAAGTTAGTTTCTTAAATTAAAGAAAAAGTAAAATTAATGTCACCAATTCCATAAGACATATCACTTGGTTGTCGATCTGTGGGCTAGAAAATCTGTATGCTTTCCAATCCCAGGTGACTAAAGTAATGACGGGGTCTCCCAGTTTTAGACGGTGGTAGAAAGATGTCTTCTTGCTTCTCCCTGTCAAAGCCAATCAAAAGCAACCAGGAGAACAGAAGACAAAGAAATCTCGTTATTAAAAATAGGAAGAACCCCTAACCTCAAACATAAGAAGCCGGACAGCTACATGGTTCAGAGTGAGAAGGCCCACTACCTGCCACTGCAGATTTGGGGCTGAGCCTCTGACCTCATCAGAGGCAATAGGGAAGCTGTGAGAATTTGCCTGAGGAAAGTGTCTGAGGGAAGGAGAGATGAGGTTGCAAGAAGAGAGATGAAGACTTGGCATTGTTGCAAGAAGAAAGCTGACAGTGTAGCCCGAGAGTGGAGAAAGGGTAGTTGCCGTGCCTCTGGTCAAGGCTGGCCACACGGCCTTGAATCCAAGCTGGGAAGACCACGTGCCCTGAGCAGAATCAAACTCCCTGGTGGAGAAGGTTGATAGGAAAATGTCTGGAGATGAAAGACCAGTGGACCAAAGTCCAAGCTACTCGGATGCTCTGGTCCCACCCAAATCTACTTTCCTGGAAATAGTTGATCCAGGAAAAGCACCCTCATCCAAATGTGAGAAGCAACAGTATAGAACAAAACAAAATGAAACCAAAAAAATGCTTCAAACTTAAGGAAAAACATTTCAAGAAAAAAAGGAGAAAAACAATAAACAGAGACAAACCATGAGAGACTCTTAATTTTAACTCTAGGAAACAGACTGAGGGTCGCTGAGGGGGGTGGTGGGACGTGGCGAGGTAACCGGGTGATGGGCATGACGGAGGGAACGCGATGTGATGAGCGCCGGGTGTTCTATGCACCTGATGAATCACTGACCTCTGCCTCTGAACCTAATGATACACTATATGTTGGCTAATTGAATTTAAATTTTAAAAAAATTGAGTAAAAACAAAGATGCACATTAACGTTATTTGAATTGATCCGAACTTTTCAATAAATAGCTCTGCATGAAATGAGATAAATAAATTATGTGTCCTTTAAAACAAGAGTTCATTGAAAGGCTCGAGGAAGAAAATGACAGAAGGAGATTAAATATGACCTTTGCAGATCTCAGAAGCTATTTAGATAAAGTAGGAATTATTAATTCCAGAAGGTGTGTTAAAACTTATCCATAAAAATTAGCGATGTGGCGTCTCTCTACCATGTGGCAGAAACTTTGTTTTGTTTGCTACATGATCCATTCTGTTGGTCCCGGATTTCTTACGCTAATTGTAAGACCTGTTTTGGCTCCCTCTCCTATCTTTTGATATGTACTGATTTTGATGCTATTCACTTTATAATTTTCAGTCATTTCTTATGGATTATTTCACACTGTGAAGATTTTTAAAGATAAATGCACTGAGATTTCTTTCAATTTCTTTTTATTTATGATTTCTAAATGTACTGTAACACGCTTAGATAATGGGGCCCATGTAATACTGGATTCTTTGTTGTTAAGGATATTTTGGCCTGTATGGATAATCTTTTTCATGTGGTTTGTGTACTTTTTTGAGGAGAGGTCTGGGGATTGCTGGCATACATCTCTCTCTCTCTCTCTCTCTCTCTCTCTGCCCATCCCTTTCTTTCTCTGTCTACCCTACCATCTTCCTTTCTTTCCCAGCCTTCAAGAGGTCTAGTTAGAAGTTACACCTGCCTTTAGCTGTGATGTGAAGAGGGACAAGGGCCAGCCCTGTGATTTGGAAGTAGCAGCAGAGCAATCAGTGCAGTTCCCCTCAGAGCCAATGGTCCCTGCCAGGTAAGGCCAGGACAATGGTCATAGGGCACAGGAGTGGTTGCGGAGTAGGTGGCAGGACCGCAGGTAGGAGCAGAGAAAGAGAAGTCAATAGACCCTGGGTCCTGGGCCAGACCTTTGTCCAACTCACAGAAGCAGCTGCGACACACATTTGAGAGGGAAAAGCTTTCTGTCCAGTTAAGCGAGGTCAGGAAGGGCTTAGAGTCACTAATTTAAGAATCAAACAGGAATGTGACCTGATTTTGTAGTTACAGGATGAAGCTCCCTTTCCTTTTTTTTTTTTTTTTTAAGATTTATTTATTTATGTATTTATTCATGAGAGGCACAGAGAGAGCCAGAGACACAGGCAGAGGAAGAAGCAGGCTCCCTGCAGGGAGCCCAATGCGGGACTCCATCCCAGGACCCTGGGGTCACACCCTGGGCAGAAGGCAGACACTCAGCCACTGAGCCACCCAGGCGCCCCAAAGCTCTCTTTCTTTAGGCAAACACAAGCCCCCTGTAGCTGTGCAGATTGTGAGCTGCATGATTTTTCCTGTCCTCACTGTGGGTCTTGAGCAAGGCTGCACCATTTCAACATAAGGGGACAACCTATTCTGTGTCTTTGCTTGCTTTGCTCCCCTTTCCCTTTTTGGGGGGAAAGAGGAGATTTTGCTTGCTCTCCAGAAGCTGAAACAAATATCCTGAGGTCTGTTTCAGTTTTTAAAAACATTATGGCTGAACTTTGCCATAAAATTGGTGCTGGAATCAAGGGATTTTTTTTTTTTAAGTAAGTAAGATTGACCTAACGTTTCTCTCTTCATTAAAAAAGATTCCTGTTTAGTTGAATATATAAAAGCAAACTCTCAGCACATGAAGGGTTACCAATACCTTCGACTAGCTTTCCTAGTTAGACAGAGGCCCAGCTTTGTCCATCTCAAAGCTATTACTCAGAAGGGAGTGAGGACCTGCATTGGAAGGAGAGGGTCTGCAGACAGGCTCAGGCATCGAGAGTTAAAGTGGTTGTGTAGAAATTTTGCTCTAGGACTACTGCAGTGCACACCTCCACAATATGCCATCCCAAGTGGATACTAGTCACCCTGCATTCTCTATGGTTTTCTGTAAAAATGCACAGCCATGATATGACAGGCTTCCCACAGATCACCCATTAAATCAATTCTCCATCAATCTTTTGTCCAATTTCTAATGAGCACCATTTCTTAAGTTGTATCTTATTAGGTTTTCTTTGGAGACAGAATGCTGATTTAATGATTTTGCTTGTGTCAAATTGTAATTGTCAATTTGCTATAAAAGGTTATGCTATTGTCCTTGGTTTGGATTTATGGCTTGGTCCAGAATTAATCTTTGGTACAGAGCTTTGTTGCATTCGAACTGAGCTACAGCCCACCCCACTGCAGCTTCCTTGGAATACCGTGTCATAGAGGGCTCAGGGAACCAGGGGGAACCAGGCGTATGCTCCCGCTCCCAAGTAGAGTGTGAGAAAACATGAAAAACATGCCAAGAATCTTGAACTTATCTTTCTGGTTATATTGCAATGGCAAAAGTACTTATTATCAGTTAAATTATGAAGAATAAGGATGCCCACAGCACTGAAACGCACATCCTGGGAAGGGAGGGGGCTGTCGGGGGTAACCCTGCTCGGTGGTAGGGAGGAGTCAGGCGTGTCTGGTCCGCACACTTTATTTGGTAACAACACAGGGCTTTTACATTTTGAAGCAGCTGCTTTATGTAATTAAGATCAAATGATCACATCAAAATGTCATTGTTGTCAAAACGCCGTGTCAGAATGACCTAGTCAAAACGCCCTACTGCATGTCAGACTGCTCTGGTTTAGAGACTTCACTATTTTAACCTCAAAATATCACCATGTACCTGACAAAGGAAACACTGTCTTATATATACCGCCTTGGTTTTTAGCTTCCCTGCTCATCATTTGCCACTTAATTCACTCCCTGATCCCTAGAAATTCTCCGGTATCCACACTACAGGTTAGCTTATTCTTGACAACAACAACAATGACAAAATTAGCAGACTTGAAGCCTGTACCAAATACCAGGCACTGTTTTAAGCACTGTACGTGGATGAACTCATTTAATCCTGCACGATCCCTATGAGGGGGCCCTATTTTTATTTCATTGTAAGGTAAGGAAACTGAGGCAGAAAGAGTTTTGCTTGTTTTTTGTTTTTTTTTTGTTTTTTTTTGTTTTTTGCCTAAGCTCACAGTTAATAAGTAGTGAAACTGAGACACTCTTAAATTCTGACTTCAGAGCCTGGGCTTCCTGCCACTTCTGAAAATATACTCCACTGTATACTATATTACTCTATGATACTGATACTCTAAATACTCTGTGATAATATAACATGCTAAAAAACAAGAATGGATGATTCCTATCCTATCCTGTCCTATCCTGTGCACACACTAGCTCATTCTTGGTCGCTGACATTAGCTAAGCCTAATAAGTGTAGGCAAATTCCTTTCTTCAGATAATTGGTAACACTATGGCTTAGTGTGATCTATCGATTCATATTATGGACTAAATTGTGTCCACATATTATCTGGTTGAAGCTTTGACCCATAGTTCCTTAGAATGTGACCATACTTGGAGATAGGTACTTTATTTATCTTAAAAATTTTTATTTTATTTATTCATGAAAGACACAGAGAGAGAGGCAGAGACACAGGCAGCGGGAGAAGCAGGCTCCATGCAAGAAGCCCGATGCGGAACTCGATCTCTGGACCCTGGGGTCATGCCCTGAGCCAAAGGCAGACTCTCAACTGCTGAGTCATCCAGGTACCCCTGAGATAGGTACTTTAAAGAAGAAATTAAGGTTAAATGAGGCCAGAGAGTTGGGTCCTAGTGCAATCTGACTGGTGTTTATATCAGAAGAGGAGACCAAGACCTACAGAGAGACACCAGGGAAGTAATCTCACCGAGGACACACGTCATTTGGGGAAAAGCAAGAGTCAGCCATCTGCAAGCCAAGGAGAGACGCTGCAAGATAAACCAAACTTGAGGACACCTCGACCGGGGCTTCCAACCTCCAGACTGTGAGAAAATAAATATCTGTTGTTCAAGCCACCCAGCCTACAGTGTTCTTTAAGGCAGCCTGAGCAGACAAATAAAACTGGAAAGCCAATTTGGGTCTATATAGATCCATATATGAATATCTTATAAGACATATTTTCTAATATTTCAATTTTAGAGATGCAGCCCATAGAAGTGAGTTTTTCAGAAAACTGGTAAATAAGGTTAATGCTCATTGTCTGATAATTTCGGTTAACTGGTATGTGTGAGCATAAGCATGTGTGTATTGTCCATATAAAATTCTAACAATAGCCATTATTCTGCTTTCAGGGACTGACTTCTAATGTGTGTGGTGGATAATTATCTTAGGTGGGTAATATTGATATTTCTGAACAAAAACTGTCTATAGCTGTTTGAAACAAAACTTGACCTCATTTTACTTGTGACTCTTGATAGTTGATTTTGTTCATGTAGCGATTACGTAGTTTACATCAGTATCCTATTTTAACAAAAATAAAATAAATACAAGAGTAATATGGTTTGGACTTAAATTGGCCTGCTCTATAAAATGTCATTTGATGACAACTAAGTAAATTAGGTTTTTCTACTAAAACAAGATTTTCTGTGGTACATTTGACATTATGTGGTTAAAAATTCCCAGTGAACAAAACATTTTTAGTTTGAATAGAAATATGTTGATATCTAAGACAAAATGCAAATGAGAAATATTTGGAAATTGTGTTTCTTATCACTATTTAAACATATCACCAGTTAAATTAATAACAAATGTTTTTATTTGCTAAACAGTTAAAAATATCTTCTTTTCACATCAAAAAATGTCTGTACCTTTAAATAATAAAGACAATCATATACCTTATCACACCAAGAGACCACCTCAGTATCACATAGGATGTTGTAAGTAAATTCTAAATAAATGGTTTAAAGTGAGACTTCTCTTATTAAAACTTCAGGTGAAATCTGTTATAAATAAAAAAATCCTTACTTTTGATTCCAAATTAAGGATTTCCTTATTTCTCCATTACCATTAGTTTCATTTTTAACATACCAAAATTGGTAATAAAAAGCTAATACCTAGAAGAATGAATTAGTTGAGCTACTTTGGGGGGGGGGAATTTGGTAATATTTTTAATAACTATGAATTCTTATACTCTTGGACTCTGAAAAGTTCTATTCATCCTTGCATATACCCCAAAAATGTTTTCAGGAAATATATGCACAACAATATCTAATGCAGCATTATATCCAGTAGTAGAAAGAGCATCAATATGGGACCTTGAAAATAGAATGTAACTTCTAGAGAAGACATATATAGAGGGTCAACAGTCACATGGAGAGATGCTCAACATCCCTCATCATCAGGAAAATGCAAATCACAACCACAATGAGATATCACCTCACACCTGTCAGAATGGCTAAAATCACAACACAAGAGACAAGTGTTAGCAAGAATGTGGAGAAAAAGGAACCTTTGTGCACTACTGGTGGGAGTGCAAACTGGGTGCAGCCACTGTGGAAGGCTGTATTGGAGGTTCTTCGAAAAGTTAAAGAAAGAGCTATCCCATGGCCCAGTAAGCCACTGCTGGATATTTACTCAAAGAATACAAAAACACGAATTCAAAGGGTTACATGCATTCCCTATGTTTATTGCAGCATTACGTACAATAGCCAAACTAAGGAAACAGCCTCAGTGTCCATCGATAGATGAATGGATAAATAAGATGTGATATGCACGTGCGCGCGCGCGCACACACACACACACACACACACTGGATGATTAGTCATAAAGGAGAACAAAATCTTGCCATTTACAACAATACGAATGGATCCAGAGGATATAGTACTAAGTGAAATAAGCCAGAGAAAGATAAATACCATATGATTTCACTCATATGTGGGATTTAAGAAACAAAACAAGTGAACAAAGGAAAAAAAAGAGAGAGAGAGAAACCAAAAACCAGACTCTTAACTACAAAGAACAAACAGATGGGTACCAGAGGGAACGTGGTTGGGGGATGGTTGAAATAGGTGATGGGAATTAAGAATACACTTGATGAGCACAGACTAATAAATGGAAGTGTGGAATCACTATATTGCACACCTGAAACGAACATAACACTGTATGTTAACTACACTGGAATAAAAATTTTTTAGAAAATTTAAAAATAAATTAGAGCGTAACCAAATGGAGGAATACTGTGTAATTGCCAAAAATTAGAATAAAGAATTAGGAATATTAAGTCCCTGTCAAAAAGTTAGGTGGTGTTTTAGAAATATTCCTAAGAGCAACTGGAAAAAGCAAAATGCAAAACACTTTGTATTGTTTGATTCTTTTTATATAAATTCTTAAGAGGCAACAACATTCCATGTAAATATATACTGGAAAATGCATAAGATTTTGTTTGTCTGCTTTTTCTGAAGCTGACGTGGAGACTTTAGTAGGAACTCCTTTAGAGGAGCAAGAGTAAGGCAGCAAGAAAGGAGGCTTTCTGTCTTTATTTCGTGCCTTCCTGTTATCTGTGAATTTCTCACAATGTTCATAATTTGTATACAATTAGTGAGCTAATGAGCCATTGTATATATTTTCTTTCCAATAACTTTTCATATTGGAAAAAAAAAACTTACAGTAGAACTTAAATGTTCTCATTTTCTTAAAAAAGGTAATTGTGAGGTGATGAATGTGTTAACTTGATGGGGGAAATGCTTTCTCCATGTACAGAAATATCAAATGTATGCTTTAAATACAATTTACAATTTTATTACAATTTTACCTCAATAAAGTTAAAAAAAGAAAAAAAACACTTCAAAATATTTTTAACACATAATTTACAATGAAAAGATTTCTTCTGTCCTTTTCAAAATCATTCAAAATGCTTCATTTGCTTCTTCCCAATCAATGGCTGTAGCATTCACTACCGATGTCAGCGGACTTTATTCTTTTCCGACACTAGAGGGAGTTTGGAAATGAGGTGAAATACATCAAAGACCCAAAATGGCTCATAAAATTCTATGACTGGATTTCCTTACTCCCGTTACGAACCTCTATAGAACCAAGGCATTGCAACAACCACGGTTGACTTTATAGATATATTCCTAAGAGCTTGTGTGTAAATTGAATCATATTTTAAGTTCTCCCGGAGAGTTTGCTATTTAGAAGAGTCCTACTGTGAATAGTCTTATAAAAAACAAAAAAAGGAGCTTTCATAAAACAGATAATCACTGCCAGTTTATCATTAGATGCCAAGATTTTTGTATTTTATTATCTTCTTTACTGGCAGATACTATAAACCTGAGGTGTGATTATATTGGTACAATCAGTTTTGTGAGGCTTAGAAGGTACAGGTACTCAATAAATATTTAATCATCTAATTCTCCCAGGATAACAGAATAGTTACTATGTCTGGGTTTTTCTTTTCCCCCTGTCTAACCTAATTAAATGACCCCTTGTCTGAATCCTATTGTCAGCCCTCTGTCTTCATGTTTTCATTCATTCAATAGTTTGAGTGCTTACTGCATGCCAGACAGAGTGATATCACCAATGGTAAAAAAATATAAAGATTGTAACCTCAAGGTTTTTTTCAATTTAGTGAGAACTGACAAGAACCAAATAAGCAAATAAATAATAGATATGTGATCATGGGGCACCTCGGTGAGTCAATGGTTGAGTGTCTGCCCTTTGGCTCAGGTCATGATCCCGGGGTCCTGGGATTGAGTCCTGCATCGGGCTCCCCACGGAGAGCCTGCTTCTCCCTCTGCCTGTGTCTCTGCCTCTCTGTCCATGTCTCTCATGAATAAATAAAATCTTAAAAAAAATAATTTTAGGGGCACCGGGGTGGTTCAGTCCATTAAGCATCTGCCTTTGGCTCAGGTCATGATCCCAGGGTCTTAGGATCAAGCCCCACAGGGGGTTCCCTGCTCAGCAGGAGTCTGTCTCTCCCTCTCCCTCTCTCCCTGCTCATGCTCTCTCTCTTTCTCTGTCTCTCTCTCAAAAAAATAAATGACATCTTAAAAAATAGTAACATTCTTTTCTTCCTGTAGTTCTGACAAAATACGATCTCACTTGCATCTGTTTCAGTTTTATAGCATCTTCTTGAAGTCGTCACATGACAACAATATCAGAGACAGATTCTTATTTTGTTTGACTTATACAGACAGGATCAAATTGTAACATAAAGAATATTATTTTGAGAAAGAGAAACATCAAGGTGGTCCAGAATGGTTTGTTGTTTGAGTTTTAAAAGAACCAAGACCATTTATCAAGTGCTTACCACGTATTTTCAATCACCCTGCAAGGTAATATATACTTCTCAATGATATTTCGTTCTCAGGGAAATGTGGTGTTTTAAATTTTTAGTTTCTTTTTCCCTTTCAATGATATCCTTCAAAAAATGTGTCATTTTAATAACTACATCTTTGGGGTAAATAACTTAACCAAGGATCTTGGCTATAAAATGATTGACTCTTGAGTAATTATGAATTTAGAGCCCCCATGCTAGTTTATTTTATGTATATGGAAATTGAATGACTGAACATGCACTCAAGGCTCCAAATTTAGGACTAAAAGGGAAAAGCAGGTATAGGGTGGGGAAGGAGCACTTACCATAGACAATTACTTTGTAAGATCACCTGTATTCGATGTTTTGATTTATGCTTTTCAAAGCCAAACATAAGGTACATATCAAACCTAGCCTCTTTGTAATATTGTATAAAGATACATTTTCAATATAAACGGGGAGGGAAGATACAGAAGGCAGACAGATCACACATGTCTATCTCTGCTCCATCACAGAACTCACTTCTAGGGACGCCTGAGTGGCTCAGGGGTTGAGCATCTACCTTTGGCTCAGGTCGTGACCCCGGGTCCTGGGATCGAGTCCTGCACCGGGCTTTCCACAGGGAACTGCTTCTCTGCCTCTCTCTGTGTCTCCCATGAATAAATAAATAAAAGCTTAAAAAAAAAAAAAGAAACCACTTCAATAACAGTAATGGATGCAAGGCATACAATTTTGTGCCTTTATACAAGGCAAGGGAACAGGACAAGACCCTATTGGCTACAAATAATAGAAGAGAAGCTGATGGCAGTAAATCCTATCTCCAACAACCACACGGATGCCAGGTATGGGTATATGTGCCAACTAACTATGGTGATGGTGGAGAAAAGACCAGTTCCTCAGCACCACAGCCTGAGCACTCATGAACCCCAAAGGTTTCCATATGTAACACACTTCTTACTGGATTTAAACACTTTTACAACATTCTTTGATTTTGTTTTGTTTTGTCAGCTCATAACCTAATTAAGAATTTCTGAAAAGTATGTGACTGTATTTAGGGCTAAAAATAAAGTGTCACTTTACAAGGGCAAAAAAAAAAAAAAAAAAAGGGAGAGGGTGAATAATTCTACAAAATCCAGAGGGGCCCTACAGGATGAAACAGTAGCACTGGATTTCTAAGTCAGCTTTTTATTTCAAGTGCCAGATAACTCACGTAAAATAAGTGGATAAATATTCTACGTAGGTATATTTCCTTGGTTGAGAACATGGGAAAGACCCTGGAAATGGTAGTTTGGAGAGGACGTCTGGCCGACAATTAAAAAGATCCTTTAAATCCCATCTGGTCTTTGGGTTCAACAGTAACATTTGTTCAATTATTATTGTCAAATTCACCACCAGAGGGAGCCCATCTATCCCCTTTATTTAGAGACCAACAGGCTCCTAAGGAACCTGGCTTTTCCTTCAGATTTTGATATAAAAATATATTATATAATTTTGCCCGGGATAAAAGTCGGAATGCTTTTTTTTTTTTAAAGATTTATGCTATTGTATTTGTCTTTGAAAGCAACACAGAAACTTTAATCAAAAACACAGTTGTTCTCCAATTTGCTGCTTCCTCATGACCTCCCCCCATTGGAACAAGCAAAAACTAATGGGAGAATTACATTTTCCTCATGTACCTTCTAGAACCCTAAAGTTAATCTCTCTGTACATGCTCTGATTTAAATTTTTACTTTATCTTCCTAATGAAGCATCACATCAGAATTTTTTAGGCTCTGTGAGTCAAAGTCTAGAGGAAGCATCTTTGCAGAAAAATGATTGGCTGGTTGGTGACTCGTAAATCATTCAAAAGAAACAGGGATTAGCTTATCAATAGGTATAAGGTTTCGGGAATACAAAATGAATAAAGTCTAGAGGTCTGCCCTACAACATTGTTCCCAGTTACGAATATGTATCGTATACTTAAAAATCTGTTAAATGGATGGGGTGCCTGGCTGGCTCAGCCAGTAGAGAGCATGTGACTTTTGATCTCTGGGTTGTGAGTTTGAACCTCACGTTAGGTGTAGAGATTACTTAGGACAAAAAAAAAAAAAGCAGCAGAAGTCTGTTAAAAGGGAGATCTCTGATAAGTGTTGTTATGACAATAAAAATAAATTTTAAGTCTTGCAAATCCCACATTGAAGTCACCATCTCTCATGACATAAATCAATCTACCTTTGATGCTCATAATCATTAATAGGAAGTATAAACAAGCAGAGAAAGTCTCTTAGGACTTTATTCACCGAATGATTTAATCCATAACTAATAAGACCATGTCCATCTTTCTTTGTGGAAAAGTAAATGATCTCTGAAAGTAAACTAAAATTAAGTCCTGGAAGAGTATATTTTAGTTTTCTTTTAGTATCAGCTTCTCAAAAGCAAGAATTTCATTTATTTATGTCTTCGCTGCCAATAGCAAGATTTGCCCTTTAGATAACAGACCCATTTTGATATTTTTGAAAACTTGGTAAGTCTATTATATCTGTAAATATTTGAATACTATAAATGTCTTGTGCTGAGGAGAAGGATATAGTATTTCATTATTTGTTCCATTTTATAGAACCTGTGACCATGGCAACCAGGTGCTATAAACTGACCCCAATGGAGGTCACACTTACCACTTTATCTAAATTGCTCCTGGAAGCACACAAGCTTTACAGATCTATCGAATTGCATTAGATTATGGGCATTTTTGGAGGAGTTCAAATGGGAGGAATGGTTTGTTTTTTATCCAAGGAAGCAGAATTGTTATTTTGTACTGTTTCCTAAAGGTAATATTCACACAAACAACTTAAGGATTTAAAGAAACAATGGAAGGAAATTAACAGATGCATAAAGTAGACAGATCCCATATGCTTATCTCTGCTCCACCCCAGAACCTCCTTCAATAACAATAAAAGGATGTAAGATAGACAGGTTTGAGCTTTCATACTAGACAAGAGAGCAGGAGAAGGATGACAACAGGCCAGATTGTCAACAGAATTTTGAAGGTTGGAAAATAGATAGATGAGTCATAACTGACTTAGCAGAGCAGAAATGCTAAAATCAAACTGTCTGTTGGGGGAGGAGGGAATGACAACAATAGGCAGGCTGATTCATGCTAGAATCCTCAAAGGCACAGTGATTGAAGGAGCTAGAATCTTCCAAATGAAGTCCAGGATATAGAGTGGGGCTGAAAACAGGATGTGTGGTGCTGGTGGATTGAGCATCCACACCCCCCAATTCACACCCCCGACACTGAGTTGGGTAAGTCTCCTGGAAGCACAAGCTGAGGGAGCAACGGCTCACTGGCTTGAAAACAGAGTAATGAATAAAAACCTGAATTCCCGAGAGCCAGACACCCAGCCCCCTGCCCAGCTATCAGGGACACGCCAGCCAGCCTGGATATTGAATGAGTCTTTCTGGGAAATGGGCAAGGTCAAATGATCAGCTTCATAATAGTATTAGACTTTTTAAACTATATACACTCGCCTAAATATAAAAATAA
This sequence comes from Vulpes lagopus, assembly GCF_018345385.1. Lineage (NCBI taxonomy): Eukaryota > Metazoa > Chordata > Mammalia > Carnivora > Canidae > Vulpes > Vulpes lagopus. The sequence goes on from NC_054845.1 coordinate 29,447,771, forward strand.
AGTATTAATGTCAGGGCAGAGCTGTTTTGAATCTGTGCCTTCACAGTGCAGGTTATACACATGGTATATAGTCGGAAATTGTCCTGTGCATCCCACCACTCAGTGACGCAGATCTGACAGCATGTTGTAGACTTACCCTGTTGCTTTGTAATTAGAAACGGAGGGATAACAGGAGGCTCGAGAGGCTGGAAGTAAGGCATCCTAAAAAGGCCTGTAAATAATGAGCCCCAGACATCCTCCCCAAACCAAAATGTAGCCAAACAGACTCTGCGGCCCCCCAACCACTGTCCTATACCTTCTTTCTCTCTATTCCCTTCAAGAGATCAAAGGAGAGGACGTTTAGGGGTGGGATGGAGGAAGAAAAAAGCATTATGGAATCCTAGGCCTTGAGCCAGCTTAGGCGGAGGTCTGTAACTGTGGAGGGGATGAGCCTCGCCCTCCCTCCGAGCTAAGAGAGCAAGTGCATTATTTTCGCTGCTGTGACAAACAACCACAAACCTAGTGGCTTAAAACAACACAAATGTATTGTCTCACAGGTCTGGAAGTCAGAAGTCTGCTGTGGATCTCACGGGGCTGAAATCAGGTTGTTGGCAGCCCTGCATTCCTTTCTGGAGGCTGCATGGGAAAATCTGCTTTCTTGCCTTTCCTAGCTTCGGAGGCTGCCTGCACTCTCCAGTGTGTGGGCACCTCGCTTCACAGCCAGCAATGGCCAATCGAGTTTTTCTAGCATGACCTTAGTCTTAACAGTGACTGCCTGCCTCCCTCTTCCCCATTTAAGGATCCTTGTGATTACATTGGACCCACCTTGATAAATTGAGAACAATCTCCTTCCCTGAAAGGTCATCTAATTAACAACCATAAATCCACCTGCAATTTTAATCCCCCCTTGTAGTATTCTCAGGGCCTGCGAATTAGAACATAGATGAATTTGGGGGTTGAGAGGAACCATTCTGTCTACCCTAGAGGGTTCAAGAAAACCCTCAAAAGTGAGCATATTTTCACCCAGACATATGAACTAGAATATATTACTGAAGCAGTATTTTAGATATCTCCAAACCGGAAGTTATTCATTTTCATCAAAATCTGGAGTGCCTATGAGACAGTTCCAAATGGGACATAAGCTGAGACTGCTCTGATCCAATGTGAGCCACCAGGGGAGGAGATAATTGGAGACGAGTGGCAAGCTGAAGAAAGCGAAGAGCCTGCACTCTACAATTTGGAATGGACAGGATGCTTACTTCCTGTGCATTAAACAGAAAAGGCAACCAGGTTTTAAAAATCTGTCTGCAAGTCAAGAAACCCTCAGAGAAGAGGAAGGGGCCCATCACAGCTCAATCTCCTGTGCCAGGGAATTTGAACACTGGGAAACCCCACAGGCTCCGCACCTCCACCCCAATACATACACGTGTCCATAAGAGCCAGTATTTCGCCTGCTGCACCAAGGGCATCAGGAAGTATCATATTGGCCAAAAAAGCTATGGTGGTCAACAATAGGGAAGTCACCCGGTCGGCTAAGGGGGAGAAGAGTTCCTCTTTCATCTCGTCTTCCCTCACCTCAATTCCAGAAGTTACAGGAAGGCGTCAGACCCTGGAGAAACTAGACCGTCTCCATTTCTACTCAGGACCTTCTAAGCTCAGGTTGATAGAAGCTGGGACGGAGAAAGGATGAGGAAGTGTGAGATTGCAGTTTTCAACTAGTCTAGACCAGATGTTTTGAAAAGTTTTTACTGACATGTAATAAACATACTGAAAAGTTCACTTCCGGGTGTAGATTGCTGAGTTTTCACAAAGGGAACATACCAGCGTTACCAATTTCCAGATCAGAAGCAGAATATTCTCAGCTCCAAGACATTTTCTTGCTCCCTGCCAGTCTCGCCTTGCTCCCCCAAAAGTAACCAATATCTGACTTCAAACAACATAGATGGGCTTTACTGGTGTTGGGCCTTCTACAGATAGAATCCCACAGCTTATTTAGGGTCTGGTTTTTTTTCATTCAGTATCATGTGTGTGAGAATCATTCACATTTTCCCAAATATTGGTAGGTCACTAACTGTCATTACTAGGAAGCATTCTGTTGTGTGAATATGCCACAGTTTATCTATTCTATTGTTTATGGGCTCATGAATAACTTCCAGTTCGGAGATGTCTTAAATAGCGCCTCAATAATATATTCTAGTACATATGTTTGGGTGAAAATATGTTTACTTTTGTGGTGGATTTGTACTCAGGACTAGGATATTTGGGTCATATTTTTGGCTTGGGGATAAGTCATCAGTCTTCAACAGAGCAGTGTGTGATCATTCCTGCTGCCCCACAGCTTCATTTTCTACTTGGTAGTCTCTATTTTATGCTAGCTATTCTACTGGGTTGGTAAAACTTCTTTTAAAAATTGCGTTTTCCTGATAAATAAGGAAGTTAAGCAACTTTGCGTATGTTTATTGGCCAATTACATATCCTCTTTTGTGAAGGGTCTGTTTAATATTTGTGCATTTTTAATACAGTTTTCTTGCTCTTATCTATTTAGATGAGTTCTTTATATATTCAGATATGAATCCATATCAATCCCACTATATATAGTAAATATCTTCCCCCCCTCTGTCAGTTACTTTTTCACCTTCTAAAATAATGTCTTTTCACGAACTTGATGTTCTTAATCTTAACAGACTCCAATTTTTTAATATTTTTATGGTCGATATGTTTTTGTGTCCATTTAGAAAATCTTTGCCACCTCCAGATCTTGAAGTTATTTTAATTAGATTTCTTATTAATTGCAAGTGACAAGAAATCTGGGTTCTACCTAAAAGGTTGTGTCACTTATATGTGGTTGATGTCAGTGAGTGAAGACAAATCAAATCCTGTCACAGTTGTACCTCACTCAGTTCGGGTTGTTAGATAAACTAGTTATGTAAAGAAAACAATTTAATTTTTTTTTCTGATTTAGTCTTCCTCTGTAGCTTCCTCTGACTGGGGCAAGAAAGTAATTTAAACCTAACAAAATCTCCATCTTTTCTGGTTTAAATAGTCACTTTTAGGTAAGGTAGATCTTCCTTTCTACTCCCCTACAGATGTACGAAGAGGAGTCAACTGCGTCCTTCTGTGATAGAGCCCTCTATAATCTCGGCTGACAAGAGTGGCAAGGAAACCTTCTTAGGCATCTTTTTATAAAGGTACTAGTCTCATTCATAAGGGCTCCATCCTCATGACCTCATCACCTCCCAAAGGCCCTACCTTCTAATACCTTTACCTCAGGGGTCAGGATGTCAACATGTGAATTTTGATGGGACATAGACCACTGCCCCTCAGTAGCAATGGACTTCCCAAGTCTACTGGTCACTCTGCTCATCCTTCTGGAATTGGCCGCCAAATTCTGCAGCCTAAGGGCTCATGGTTTACCCTCCCTCAATATGGTCAGGTACTCTGGTCTCTCTGCTGAGTCTCTCAGGTACTCTGGTCACTTGGAATCTTGCTGGTGAGATCTGCTTGTGATGCTCACTTGATTCCTGGCCTTGGTAATCATCCTGCAGTCTTTGGCACAAACTCACTTTGACTCCAGTACCATGAACTGTCTGGAATGGTCTAGCACCATCAGCTGTCTTTTGTAGCCCTCCAAAGGGCAGGCTGACACTCTTAGATACCTTCCACTATTGTCACCAAGGAACTGAGAGACCATTCCAGTGGTTACACCCAGAACCTCCATCTGATTCAGCAGCTAGTGCTGCTAATCTTATTGCCCTGTATGGTCCCTAAGTTGGCACTGAGGTCTCCATTTAGAGATGTAAACATGAATCAGCACTAGGTTCTATGATTTTTATTTTCCTTTCATTTGTTCATGCACATGGTTCAACAAGAGGAAGAGGCACAGGGTGGTACAGGGGAACATGAACCTTGTGGGAAACTGTTTATAAAAATGAGGCACTCTTATTTCCATCCATGCTACTTGATGATATGACTTTGAAGTCTTTCCCATGAAGAGGTGTGTGTGTCTCTTTCTCTACCCCATGAAAGTGGGCTGGCTTTGTGATTTGCTTTGACCAACGAAATGCAGCAGAATGATGCCATGCCATTTCGAACTGTAGGCTGCAAAAGACCTTATGTGTCTCTGTCCTTTTTCTTGGTACACTGCCACCACCATATGATCAAGCCCAGGATAGCTAGCTGGAGGAGGGGGGACATTCGAAAATAAAGACAAGCTGGCCCATCTCAGGCCATCTTAGACCAGCCAATCAACCTAGTAGCCGATCACAGACCTAAGAGTAAGCCCAGCCAAGATTAGAACTACCTAGCTGGACTCCATCAAATTTGATGACCTACAGAATCATGAACTAAATAAATAATTGTTGTTTAAAGACAGTACATTTTGAGGTGGCTTGTTATGTAGCAATAGCAAATTCATCTCTCACTGTTTTCCTTTCCTTCCATACTTCACCAACACATAAAGGAAGGTTTTCATCTCATCTCCTCTTCTGTCATGGACTGTACTTAAATATATCACTGATCACCATTCATCTTACCGGAACACCAGGTCTCACGGTGCAGTCTTAATGGCAGAATCAATCTTTTCCCAACCCTATGGAAGAAACCTCGTGATCCAATCTGTCAAGCCTAGCTCCTAATATGTTAATGAAATCCAAAGGAATTTAAAAATACTTCCTCTTTCTATGAAGCCTGGGTTATAAGACAATTTGATCGTTGCAGACTCAAAAATTCTACTTTGTATGCAAGAGCTGAATGCCTCCTCTCTCTCTTTGTATCTCTGCTTTAATGATCCTAATCCTCCCAAGACAAATGAATGCCTCTGAAAGAATGGGGATGGAGCAGGAGAAGGTCCCACTGACACTAATACAAAAAGAAAAGAACATTGAAATATGGTTTAAAATATTATCTTCCTAGCATGTATGACCTATGTTTCCTTGGGGCTGTAAAGCCCATTCTAGAGTCCTCATCTATACGAGAGGATTGGAATTCACAATCTTCTGTGTCTAAACAGAACATAATATGGCTTTTGAGTATTTACTATGAACTAGTTGGAGCTGTAATGCAAGAATAAGTCACAAATTTATTTACTTCATATGCTATGATGTCCAATGTAATGTTGAATAAAAGTGGTGACAATTAACATCCTTGCCCTGTTTCAGCCTTAATGGGGAAAGTATTTGGTCCTTCACCATTAAGTCTGATGTTAGCTCTTAAGTTTTTCATAGTGTCATATGACAGGTTGGGGAAGGCAGCTTTTGCTAATTTGCTGAGGAATGTTATCAGAGTTTAGTCTGTTGAGTTTAGTCAGAGCTTTTAATATGGCGAATTTTATATTTCAGATAATGTATTCTTCGTCTTTAGAATTTTTATTTATTTTTCTCACCCTCCATTTCTCTTCTTATTATCATCATGTTTCTCTGTGACTCGAAACATATTTAAACAGCCATTTAAAAATCTTTGTCATAATCCTATTAAATACCTGATTTCTGGGTTTGTAGCTTTTGACAGATTTTTCTCCTGGCCATAGGTCATAATGACTTGCTTTTTGCTATTTTTAGATTTTTTTTCTTTTTTTACAAAGTTCTAGACTTTGTGATTTTACATTGTTGAATGTCTGGATTATGGTTACTATATATATATATATATATATATATATATATATATATATATTTTTGAAGATTTTATTTATTCATGAGAGACACACAGAGAGAGGCAGAGACACAGGCAGAGGGAAAAGCAGGCTCCCTGCAGGGAACCCGATGTGGGACTCGATCCCAGGACCCAAGGATCACAACCTGAGCCAAAGGCAGATGCTCAATTGCTGAGCCACCCAGGTGCCCCTATGGTTACTATATTTTAAAGACTATTGAACTTTGTACTTTCCAGCAATTACATTTTTGTCTATTAGCTTGATTATTTCAAGCCTTGATTTTAGCTTTGTTAAGGTGGGTTCTGGATAAGCCTTTATTTGAGGGCAAGTATGGTTCTGGTACTGATGCATGATGCTTTGGTAGTGTCTCCACCGAGTGCCCCAAGTGATCAGTGGGACACCTTGCTCTTGCTAGTCACAGCTCAATGCCTCCTAAGTGAGAGAGAGTTCTAGGAATTGTTCAGCTCAGAGCTCCCCACTTGTTCTTTGCTTGTCCTCAGGATATTTCATCCTTTACCCAAGTGGCTTAGTATTTAGCAGCAGATTTGAGGGAAGCTCTATACAGATTTCTAGAGCCATATCTCTCTGGCTTTCTTCTCTTTGGGACTCTGTCCCACAAATTCCTACCCTCTTTCAACTCCTGAACTACCCATTTCTTCTGTGAGACCATTATAACATTCCAATTAACCCACCTCACAGGCCAATTCATGAAGCTCTCCAGGCACAAAACCAGGTGATTCTAAGTCTGGCCACATTGACTGTCCTTCTCTCAGGGATCTCAACAGGGATGCTACCTGTTGTTCCATTTCTAAAAATGGTTGTTTGATATTTTGTGTACAGTTTTCTGATTGTTAAGGTGGATGGCAAGTTCTGTTCTGTTCCGCTTACCCCATTAAAGTCAAAAGCAAAAGTTCTTTATTCTTACTCTTATTTTTTCCTACTTCGTCATTTACAAGAAAGAGGAATATTGAAAATCTCCAGCAATCATGGATTTATTTCTCCCCCTCGTTTGGTCATTTTCTCTTTTTGTCTTTGAAACTCCATAGAATACACACATTTAGGATTGTTGTGTTGTGTGTTCTTATAAATAAGCCATTTATCATGGAAATGTTTCTCTGTTTCTGACAAAATTTCTTACTTTTCAGTCCACTTTGATAGCCATTCCAGCTTTTCTATGACTATTCTTTGCATGAAATATTAATTTTCATCTGTTCAGTTTTAACCTGTGTTTTTATGTTTAAAGTGTATTTTCTGGAGCTAGTATATATTGGATCTTGTTTTTTTAATTTAGTCTGACACTCTGCATTTTAAGTGGAACAATTAGACGACATCTATAAATGAGAGTGTTGATAACGTTGGATTAAAATCTAACATGTCGCTTTTTGTTTTCTATTAGTATTACCTGATTTTTTTACTTCTATTACTCTTTTACTAACTTCTCCTTAATTGATTGTATATTTTTTTAGTTTTTCATTTAAATTTTTCTTATTGGGGCTTTCACAATAACTTCTGTTTATTTAGCGTTTGCCCCAGGGATTAAAACATGTGTCCACAATTTATCACACTCTACTTAGAATTAGTATTGTGGTACCTCCCATAAAATATAAAAGCCATGTAGCAGTATTATTAATTCCACTTACTCTCCTACAATTTAGGTCATAATTGTCATATATTTTATAACAACATTTTTTAAAACCTCAAATATGATGTTATAATTCTTGCAATAAACTTTCAATTCTTCTTGAAAATTTTAAAAAGAAAAAAATATTCTTTGATTTTCCCACATATAACTGATTTATTGTGCTTCTCATTTCTTTCTGCAAGTCTGAGATTCCATTTAGTGTTACATTCAGCCTAAAGAACTTTCTTTTTCATCATTTCATCATTTTTTCATCATCTTGCGGTATAAATCCATGTGTTGGTAATTTTTTCAACTTCTGTTTATCTTAAAATCTCTTTGTTGACATTCATTTCTGAAGGATATCTTTGCTGGATATTCAACTCTGGGTTGAGGCCATTTTCTTATTACACCTGTTGTTCTTCTGGCTATTACTGTTATGATGAGATATCAGCCATATCCTTATCATTGTTCTCCAGTTTGTGATGAGCTTTTCATTCTATGAATATTTCCAAGATTTATTTTTATCTCTTGTTTTCAGCTATTTGCTTTTGATTTGCCTAAGTATAGTTTTGATTATATTTACCAGGATTGCCTTAGACTTGTGGACTTGATTTTACACTTCGCCAGGGTAGGTCTGTTTTAATTTTCCTCTTAAACTCAGTTCTGGGAACTAATATTTACTCCTAAGATTTTCTCTCTGTGAGCATTCAGACCATAATCTAGATAATCTGGGTGGTGGACAAGAGCTGAAATTTCTACTTAGCTTTTTAAGTCATCTAATTTTTGCTTTTTGCTGTACTCCTTGAATTCTCCACATTGATAGTCACTGGGGCAGACAAATATTTGAAGAAAGCTTGTATGAATATCTGTGGACTCACCAATTTATAGTCTTTCAATAGTTTCAACTTTGTTCCCTGAAACCTAAGTCAATAAGACTATACTTTTTTCATGGATTCTAGCAACCCCATGTTATGTATACTGGACAGAGCCTTCATAGGAAAGTGTTATAAATATAACACTTACCCATGCATTTCCCTTATTTTAATGCTTATATTTTCTTCAATTTTGCCTATATTTTTTACTCTCCAGTACATTTACAAAATTTTCTTTTATATTTTTTTGCTGATAATTTTTATCCATGCGACATTTAGTTTGATTTAAGCTTTCCACCATTATTAGAACTGTAACTCCTCCTCCAATATCTCTTTTAAGTATAAAAAAGAGGCATCTAATGTTAGGAGAAATCTGTTGCTACTACTCAAACTTCATACGTGCACCAGCTTTCTGGAAACTGCCCTTTGATCAATGAGTACAGTTGGTCTGATAATGAGTTCAGGCTGTCTTCTCCAGCTTCGATGTTTTCTCTGGATGGGATTCTTAACTTATTCTCTCTCTCTCTCTCTCCCTCTCTCTCTCTGAACAGGAAGAATACTACCAATGCCTAGTTGCTTTATAACAAGCACTTCATTAACCATCTACTAAGCAGACTTCAGTCTTATTTGAAATCCTCTTGATTAGGAACTCAGTCATAAGTAAGACAGAGTATCCTGCCTTGCCTCATGTTTCTGATGCAAAGACTCTCTTCCCACTTCCTATTTCTCCTTATATAATTCCTGCAGTTCTTATATTTTAATTGCTTAAATGATCTATGATGATTGTAATTTTTTATTATTTAATAATTAGCCTTCACAGCATTTTATATTTATAGCTGGAATGCGGTTTTCAGAACACTTTATGAATAGAGAAATATATCTTTCACACAAAATGACTGCACATGCATATAGTATTTAAGAGGTCACATAGCAAATTGGCTATGAGTACATGCTGTGACATCAGATTCTTTGATATTTAATAGCAATTTAACTTTGGGAAAATTACTTAATTTCTCCATATATTGATTTTCTCCTCTGTAAAACAAGAATGATAATAAGCAGTACTACTGTTAGATATAGACAACAGTTAGATATAGATACTGGGGGCTTTGCACTATGTAGTGTGGGAACAGAAAGGAACACTTTCCAGTGAGTTATTTAAAATTTTCAGAGCAAACTTCCATTGCTTAGAACTGGTCGGGGCTGACAGTGCTATCAGGCAGAGAACCCCAAATCTAGACCAGGATCCATATACCCAGCAGGCTCCATTTGTCCCCACTAGGGAACTGCCATGCATATGAGGTTGACCAGATACCTTGAGAAACTCTAGGAGTTCACCAGTGGGGGTATCTAGGCCTCCAGTTCCAGAAGGCAGGCCTGGAATGTAGATTATTCTCACTGACTAAAGCTGTATTTTCTTTTGTTAGGACAACCAGAATGAGGCTGGCATGGTCATTTGGGGTGATTCTTATTCATATCCAACAAAAAATAAGGTAAGGACACTAGACTATGGATGGTTCACTGTCAAGCTTTGTTTTTTTGTTGTGATTTGGTTTGGTTTGGATTTTTAAAAGATTTACTTATTTTTTTGAGAAAGAGAGAGAGAGAGGTTGAGCACACATGTGCATGAAGTGGGGGACAGAAAGAATCTCAAGTAGACTCCTGGCTGAGTACAGAGCCTGAGGTGGGGCTCAATCCCACGTCCCAAATATCATGACCTGAGCCAAAATCAAGAGTTGGACATTCAACCAACTGAGCCATCCAGGTGCCCCTCAAGCTTTAGTTTTAATCTCTGTATGGGGACTCACTCATCAGCCCTTGCCTATTTGTGTTTCAATCATACCATCTTTGGTCTACAGCAACCAAGGGTAGCATTGGTGGCGGCAGGCATTTTTTAACTCTTAGTATCCCCACTGACAAGGGCAATCACTTTATTCTCTATACAGTCTTCACATCATATACCAAACTGAGTTTTGGGGGTGGCCATAACTATCTCATTTGGAGACTTTTAATACAAGTCCTCTGTAATGTCAATGGATCCTACTAATTAATGTTTTTCTTGCCTTCAACCAATGTGGTAGTGTCATGTTCTCCTTGTCAGTCTTAAGTTATAGTCTATAGTATTTTCTCTGTAGTATATACATAGCAGAGATGGAGTCAGCACTAAAAGAGTTCACATTCTAGGAGTACATTGATTGCAAGATAAAGGGTTCAATAGGAGACATATTAAAAGATTCATCTTCTACATTTATTCTACATAATTTGGAATGATAAATTGAACATATCAGAAGATAAATTGTCATTCACATATTTTTCAGACATATTATGAGCAAGACTTGTATTTGTGGTTATCAAGCAAAGAATTTTTGAAAGTGCCATTGGAAATAACTCTTCTTGGGTAGCACATGGATGATGCAATATAATAAATAATGAGACAACCAACATTAAAAGTAAATGGCATTTTGGAGGTACAAAGGCAAGATGATCTATATTGTTTTAATACAAATAGTCCCAAAGAACCATGATGATAGGGGTGCCTGGGTGGCTCAGTGGTTCAGTGTCTACCTTTGGCTCAGTTCGTGATCCCAGGGTCCCGGGATCCAGTTCTGCATCAGATTCCCCACAGGGAGACTGCTTTTCCTTCTGCCTGTGTCTCTGCCTCTCTCTGTGTATCTCTCATGAATACATAAATAATATCTTCAAAGAAAAAAAGAACCATGATGATAAAGACAAAATTTTAACTGCCCCTGCCCCAATTTTTGCCCCTTGATGTACATACTCTGCATAATTACTGGGACTGTAAATATGATTAATTTGTTTCTATGTTAAAGAGGTTCTATGTGGTGGAGTTGATTTTTAAGAAGGGAGATTATCCTCTGTGAGCCAGACCTAACTAGGTGAATTCTTAAAAGTGACTTGGCTCTTCTTAGCACTCAATCAATCAATCAATCAATCAATCAAAATGTGAGAGGACTTATGAAAGGAGCCACTTGGGGAGGAATAGGTGGCCCCTAGTTGCCAAAGGCAGCCCCTGACTGACAACCAACAGCATGGAGGTGAGAACTTCAGTCCAGCAGCTATAAGGATTACTCTTTTTTGTGTGACCCTCATAATAGGAGCTTAGAAGCATATTGTCCCCAGATCCTCCAGAAAGGAATACAGTGCAGCTACCACTCTGATTTCAGCATGTGGGACCTGAGCACAGAACTCAGCCATGCCTTTTCTAAACCTCTGATCTCAAGAACTGTGACCTCATAAATGGGTGTTGTTTTAAGTGGTAAATTTTGACATAATTTTTTATGCAGCATGAAAAATTAATGCAGATACCATTGCTATATTTCCTGTGATGAGAGATATTAAAGTGCAGAGTGGTGCATCTAACAATAAAGGACCTAAAGTGAGGGTTCTTGTAGCTGAGAGGGAAGAGAGGGTTCCTAGACAGCGCAAAGAACCTCCATGTGCTCTGATTAGGCAATCAACAGTACCTAAGTTCCTTTTCTCTCTTTTCCCCCCCAAGTTCCTATTCTTTACTCCTTTTTCCGAATCTTCATACATTCTTTATGACCTTTGTAATATATTTTAAAAATCAAACTGTGGATTTTTACGGGGGCCCCACACATTCTCAGGAAGTCTCTAATAATAGTATATACTTTGGGTTGTGTGAATTAGTAAATTAATATATTTAAAGGTTTTATCACATCACATACTGACAAATACTAAGGAGACAATATTAGCTACTCTCATTTGATCTTTTAAACTTCCCCAGATATAGGAAGGCAGAGGTTGTAGGAATAGATCTTACAACTGAGGAAAATGAGTCTCAGCAAGGTTAAATGACTCATTCAGGGTCACACAATAGTGTAGAGCTTGGAATCAATCCCAGAACTTAGAGATGCCAAGTCCCTTGCACTTTCTGCCATTGATTTTTTTTTTTTTTCAGAAATTCCTATTAGCGCAGTGATGTCAAAATTCTTTATCTTTAACAGACAAATCTGCACAAAGTCACATTCTCAGAGTGACACAGCAAGTGAAACTCCTGGTGGAGAGGCAGAAACCAGCTCTCACCTTAGATCCTTGTTACTCAAAGTGTGGTGACCCTACCAACAGCATCAGCTAGTTGGAAGTGTTAGAAATCCACTACATTAGAAATACAGGATCTTGAGCCCTACCTGTGACCTACAGAATCATCACCTGCATTTGCCAAGACATCCAGGCAGTTCATATACACCCTGAAATTTGAGAAGCACATTTTAAGAATTTTGGCCTCTTCTCCATCTACTTGGGGTCTCCAAATGAGTTCAGCTGGGTTCTTGTTTTCTGCCAAGCTTAGTGCCTCTTTATACATCTTCTATCATTTTAATAATAAAATTCCTTTAGTCGAGCCACTAATAGTGCATTTCAACTTTTTGGAACGTTTTCCAAAGAAGGAAGGAGTTGGCTTTACTCAATATTGATTTTTCATGTTTAAACAAACTTTAAACAATTACATTTTTGCAAGCATTTTTTTCCTCCACATCCACAGTTAGGGCATTCCAGACCACAATATCTAATAATAAAGTACAGCCAAAATACAGATCTGAGTTGACCTGAGGAGAAATTACAATATGAGGGAGCTTATCAAACTTATAAAACTAATAGTTTTATGCTATTCTTAAGTTAATATTGTCAGCCCTTTCCCTGTTCAAGTCCAATCTCAGGTCTTCCTAATGAACAACCAATTCCTTGGGCCTCTCTGCCTTCCAATGTCAAGGAAAAAGTGGGGGCTGAAACTTTCACACCTCCACCCAGAAACCCAGAGAACTTCAGATACAAATGTGTTCACTCCGTATAATGGGCTGATAGCAACAGAATGCACCAGGCTGTTTCCTGGTTCTTTTATACAATCTGGTCCTTGTCAAAGAAACGGAGTCCTGATATTCCAACCAGCTGGCTGGAATACACCCTAATCCCCATTAGATGATGCATTTGATTAAAATGTGCACCAATGTATCCCTCCTCGTACGTGCAGCTTTCCTTACATCTCCCTGATTGGGCTAGACAAACATAAGTTTGTCGTCCTGGAAATGGAGTGTCCTTTGGAGACGAGAGAAGTTTTTCAATGAAAGAGAGATTGATAAGAAGTCTCCCCAGATGCTGAATGCACACACTTACATGCCAGGCTCAATGAAGATAGAGAAGGATGTTCCTCACAAATGTCCCTTTCCATCCTGAGTCTGCATCCCTAGGTCACAGAGAGCTTCCCATAGAGTATTCCCAAAACTTGAAGCCTGCATGAATTCATTAAATATAAAAAATAATAAAAATGAGTAAAGCCAACAACTCTATTCCCTGAAAAATGTTCAAAAAAATTTTTGCAGCATACTATTATATGCATGAATAAAGAAATTTTAAAGATGTCTGGGTGGCTCAGTCAGTCTGTCTGCCTTCAGCTCAGGTCATGACCCCGAGCTCCCTGCTGCTCCCTCTCCCTCTCCCTCTGACTCTCCCCTCTGCTCATGCTCTCTCTGTCTCTCAAATAAATAAATAAAGTCTTAAAAAAAAAGAAATTCTATTAAACAAGAGACTAATTTTATATCTATAGGAAATGATAACACGTATCAGCTTATTTAGTTTTATTTGCCACTGTGCTGTTCTGCTTCCAAGAGGGCTCTACTTTGCCTTGTTCTTGCCTTCCCTGTAGGACTGGAATCTTTTCTATAGCACCATGTATTTGATACCCTTTTTGTTTCCAAGCTTCCACCCATCCCATATCCCCAGATTAAATACTGACGCTGAATCTCCTTCTCATCTCTGATAAGGCATTAGCAACAAGAGGATGCTTTCTCAGACCATCCGTGATACTAATTAATTGTTCCTCTAGCATACCAAAGAACCCTCTTTTTCAATGTATTGTGCCATTTATCAGAAGGGATTCAAATCGTCTACTAGCACACTTTCCCTTCTAGAACATAGGCTTATTAAAAGCAGGGCTGATACTCTTATTTTCTGTAGAGTCAGTGAATGAATTGCACCGTAAATTCATTCCCCAGGACCTACATTCCTCCTCCTCCTCATCTTAATTGTGCTATTAACTACTTCTTAATCCCCACACTGCATCTGTGCTTTATGTCCAGTTGGCTAGAAGACCAATGTCACAGATACTATTTTTGAATCTCCTGTGGGAAAAAGTACTGGTAAATTATTTTCCACATCAGCCCTGAGACATACATAACACAGGTGTTAGATTTCGGGAACCATTGTTTTCAGCATGGGCACCTGCCTGGTTCCACATATTTACTGCCTTAAGGCCATCGCATTTCTTGGAAAGTGAATTTGTCTCTCGATGGTTATGCTGGTACAAGAGAGCCTGTTTTTTGGGGTTCTTCTAGGTCCCTGAATTCTGTTTACCTTTGGGGTCTTAAGCTGTAGGTTTCTTTCTCTTTCATTTCTACCATTTCTTTGCTGATGTTCTCTTCTTGATGACTCTCTTACCTAATACGTCAGAGCCAAGTCTTTGGCTGGAGCTCACAGCTGGGTGCAAGCAGCAGCAGGGTCTATTTGTTTAATTGTTTGTTCTGAACAGCTAGAATAATTTGTTAAATGGTCCCTCTGCGTGTCTAAGTCTCATGTAAATCCAAAGACGTGGTGTGATTTCTGCTGAGTCTGTGCAAGGCATACACTTTTAGAAATCTGAGCTACTCAAATGAAAGAAATGTAGAAATTACTGAAATCTGATAACCCTTTCCTTCCAGAGTAAACTAATGTTTTGCTCTTACTTTAGGTCCTTATGTAACTATAGCAGAAGATGTGAATACTCCCGTTGTTCCCCCCTTAGGTCACTGGCCTGACCCCTTCTGGGTGTGGGACTTTGCTCAGTCAAAGTAAGCATGCAGAAGACCAGAAGAGGGTGTGGGCATTGGCCCAGGGGTGACTGCCAAGCAGTGACATAAATTCTCTAACTACTTTTCCCCCTGAAAATAGATTTCAAGTTATTTTTAAACATTCTCGTAAAAGGGCCCTAGTAGGATTGAATCCCAAATGCCCGAAACAATGAATCACTTATTAATTCCACTTTCCCTTTATTAATTCTCCACTCCCCAAATAAACTTCTTGTACCCAAGTCTTTGTCTCATGATCTGCATTTAGTACAATCAAAATTATTCAAATTTATCCAATTGGATAGAAACAACAAAAGCTATCCCCTCTAACAAACCACTCCATATTTATGTCAGTAGATTGTGGGCTAGGATCATGAATCTTATTGTTAAGGGAAAAGGATGAAATTTATTGTCCCCCTCCATATGTTCTGTAAAATCTGCCAGCTGTGTCCTATACATAGTCTTATGTATTCCTAATGGTACTTTCTTCATGGAGTCAGTGTAAGAATTAAATGAGTTAATGAACATAAGGTGTTTGGCATAGTGGCTAGTTAATATTTCTATTATGTGCTTTTTATAGATAAATAAAGTGAGGCTCAATGATATGGAATACATTTTTCAAGGCATTGGGTAAGGGACCCAAACCCAGCTCTGCTTAATTCCAAAGTCTACCACCCTCTATATACTGCCTCTGTTTTCATGACAGCCCAACCCATCATTGAATATTGAAAAGAATAATTAATTTACAAATGTAGACACATCTCCTCTGAAATATCAGATACACTCCCAGGCTCCTTTCAGCATTAAAATAATACCTTGTCCTCATTTAAATAGGCTGGCACCCTTCCCATGAATCATCATGCAACATGTTTTTCTTTAAGATTTCCACTATAAAAGAGCAGCCTTCACCAAATTCTCCACTGGCAGGGATATCTTTTAAAATGTCAAGTCTCTAAGGAAAGAAAATAGATCCATCTCTATTTCTGTCTCCTATCCTAACAAAATCCAATTATGGCGGCAATAACTGCTCATCTGCTTACTATCAAGATCAGCCGGTATTGGACCATTCAAGATAACAGATGATTCAAGTGTCCCCACATTACCCTTAGAAAAGAGCCTATCTTTCTGGCTAACTTTTAGGCAAACTTTGAATAACCATTCTGAAGATATTGCAATCTACATTTACATTTTTCATCCAACAGACAGAACACAACTAGTTGATCTGATACAACAATCTTAATATGTTCTTTTTCCATACATTGGTGGTAAATTTTTAATCTTCTTTAGAGATTCTGCTAGGGAATTAGAATTAATCCTATATCTTTGATGCAAGGGGTCTATCTTTTTTCTGGGTTGCTGTCATTGATTAAAGCTAATCAATCCTTTCAGAAGAAAGGAATATATGCCTCGATAGCCTTAGAGTCTTGCCTTGGGATGATCATACTGATATTGATACTTAAATAATTTCCATTGCAAAATAATACTCATTAAAGAGTATTTGGAAGATATAGATTTCTAAAAGAAATAATTGATGGAATGGGGATGGGAGATTAATCACCTATAATCCCCTTCACAAAAATACATTCACTTAGAACAGTCTGATATGCCCCAATCAATATATTAATGCATTTCAATAATTATGCATTCAATTTTGTATTTTTCTTATTTAACTCAACTTTAGATCATAAACATTTTTAAATATATTCTTTTAAACATAACTTTCAAAGTATTTGCAAGATCTAATTGAGTAGATAGACATGGTTTACTCAACAATTAATCTATGGTTGGACATTTTGGTGGCTGCCACGTTTTTTGTACTATAAATAATGATATGAATTTTCCGTATTTGGGATTATTTTATCAGATTCAAATCTTCAAAATAGAATTACTAAACCAAAGGCATAAATAAGTATAAACTTCCTGATAAATATTGTCAACTTGACAACTCTATTTGTACATAATCAGGCTCAATTCTTGGTAAATTTTGAATTTACTTGTTTGTCCAATGTTTCTTCCAAAACTTTTACCTTCTACCTGTCTCTTCCTCTATTGTCCCTTCTCTCTCCATTTCCTACTCTGACACCACCCCTGACCTTTCCCACGCTTGCCCACTGATCTCAGGCCAACCTCTGGTTCCTCTTCCCTTCCCACTTCCCCATAAGATATCTCTCCTGATTCTCTTACCAGTCTTGAATCTCCTTCTCTTTAAAACTTGCTAACAAGTAAATTCAAAATTTACCAAGAATTGAGCCTGATTATGTACAAATAGAGTTGTCAAGTTGACAATATTTATCAGGAAGTTTATACTTATTTATGCCTTTGGTTTAGTAATTCTATTTTGAAGATTTGAATCTGATAAAATAATCCCAAATACGGAAAATTCATATCATTATTTATAGTACAAAAAACGTGGCAGCCACCAAAATGTCCAACCATAGATTAATTGTTGAGTAAACCATGTCTATCTACTCAATTAGATCTTGCAAATACTTTGAAAGTTATGTTTAAAAGAATATATTTAAAAATGTTTATGATCTAAAGTTGAGTTAAATAAGAAAAATACAAAATTGAATGCATAATTATTGAAATGCATTAATATATTGATTGGGGCATATCAGACTGTTCTAAGTGAATGTATTTTTGTGAAGGGGATTATAGGTGATTAATCTCCCATCCCCATGGGTATTTGTCATTATATGACTTCAGGTATTACTCCTATCAGATAGTCACATTTTAACAAATACCTTCTATATCTTAATTCAATAGGAAGTGTGGAAATTATACACTTTGTGGTCAAAATTATGGAAAAGACTTTAGGACAAGAATCTTTGATGGTGTCATTCACATTATACTACATAGGAAATTGCCCACTCTACCTATTGGTTATAAAACATAACCTTCTTTTCAATGAGTCAGTTATGATGTATATTTACATTTTCTCAAGGTTTCTCTTCTTATGAGTGCACATTAGTAGCATTTAAGCTAATAGAAAGTCTGTTTCTCAAGGTGGGAAAGTGGGACATACACTGTAGAATATATTATAAGTCTTTTCTGCTTTGTAGTTTGTCAAGAATAGTCAATGATTGATGTGGCTATGAAATGATCTGAACCAGCTTTGATTCATAATGTACTGTTGATGGGCTTCTAAGCTCGCTCAAATGTCAGGAAACCAGTTGGTGACTATTAGTATTTTCCTAGCAACAACTCATTTTTTGTTTCCCTCAACATGAAGAGAAAAATAAGAACAGGGAAATAAATATCCAGTCAACCTTTGAAATGTGTTGTTATGCAGCCAAAGTCACTTCTAGTACCAGGAAGGGTAAAAAAAAAACAAAAAACAACAACAACAACAAAAAACACTAAAATGTTAGGGTAAATTTCAGACCATGGTATTTGTCAGGCTATGATTAGAAATGATTTCCCTGTCTTTCCTAATCTAAACTATTTTGAGATCAGTTTATAGTCTAAAATGTTAATAAGTGATATGGAAGGCCATATTGAACTATAAATCATACAATTAAAGATGGAACATCCTGTGCTTATCTGATCTGGTTGCTAAGTACCCACTCTTTATGACTCAGGGGCCCACATAGATTTGAGACACCAGCTGTACTTCAATATAGCAGATTGGGGAGACAGCAACACCAACCTGTTGAAAATAGATGAGAGGAAATTGTCTCAGGATTTGAGGTGGTTCAGGCAAATGAGGCGAGGAAAACTTATTTAACATTGAAACATTATGAGGTGATAGCCCAGTCAGGAACCATCTGGATTTTGCCTTGAGCTACCAAACGATATTTCAGGCACAAAACATTCATGCCCTCCATGTGCTGAGAAATTACATTTTTCCTCTCTTGAATCCTACCCAGCATCTAAATATTACCAAAAGGAGCAGATTGTTTAACTCACCATGTTGTTTTTTTTTTTCCTTTGCAAAAATATATACATGTAGCTATACCTAAGGCAGGAAATCTAGTGGTCTCAGTATGGATCTGGAACCTTGACTCACAGTTTTAACCAGCTGTATGACCAGGCTGATTGATAAGCTTTCATGCAGCAATTTTTCCCTCTTATGAAATAGGCTCCCTTGTGAATGAAGGTTAAACAAGATGAAGTACAGAAAGTCCTTGGCCTAGTATTTAGGTTAGGTCAAAATATATATGGACATCAATACTTACTGTTCCTACTATTCCCTTTTGGAGGCACATAGATAATGGATCTTAATTTAGAGCATTCTCTATTTAATTCCGTTTGTTTTCCTAAACTCAGGCAGGAATATTAGAGAGAAGATACTATATATATCTACCATATTGAGAAACTTGTGCTTTAGAGGAAACATGCTATGCTCCAGGTCTATCAGGAAACTGTGAATATGAGCAGTTAATGTTCAAATGCTTACAAAGAAGGATAATTGTGTAGCTAAAGACTGTGTTTCTGGAATTTCAAAGAACTGAATTGAAATCTCTGCTTTGCCATTCACCACATTTGCCATTTCTTCATTTTAATTTCCTATTCCTGCTGTAACAAAGTACCACAAGTTACCTTACTCCCTCGTGCTTCAATTTCCTCATCTGAAAAATAGGGATGATAATGTACATATTTTTCTATGTCTTGTGAAAATGTATGAGATAATTTATTCAAGTTGTGTAAAGCATGGGACCTGGGATATAATAGATCCACCACAAATGTTAGTTTGTTTAGTTTTTAGTTAGGAATCCAATTACTGGAAGGAGAGAAGTTTAAACAAGTGGAACTATTTCAAAGAATTGCCTTCTACTTAAATGGCCTTTAAACAATGATTGTCCATCACTTGAAAAATCTAGCAATGTAAAGTCATTACATCTTTGATATGTATACAAATATTCTTTCATCTTAGATTCTTGCATATTGGACCTACTAAAGAAGAGTCCCATCCTGGATGGTCTGTTAACGTAAGAAATTATTAATATTGGTTAAAGCAAAAACTTTCATAGATATTTCACAGAATTCTCACATGATCATTATTATCTGAAATAGCACTAATCTATAATCAGACAAACTTTTATAAACTCACTTCCCTTTCTCCACCAATGTCTTGTTTTTGTTTTTGTTACTGTTTTTAGAAGGCAATTGAACTCCTATTATCTACTAGCTCCTTCAACTGCAGAAAGAACTAAGCTATGACATTTCCAGGTGAATTCTACTTAAAACAAACGTCAACTCCAATGTTTGTCTGGCACGTTCCTGCAGACACAACTGAATTCTCTCTGCCTCTCAATTCAAGGTGGTAATGTTTCTGCTGATAAGAACTTGGGAGGAAACTTGTGGATTTTCCATGTATGTCACAAGGATTCATGCTATCAGACAAGAGATTTCTCAACAGATCTTTCCTGGGTGATCCTTCCTGTCTTTAGCTTCTGCTGAGATGGCTGAGGGGATCTAATTTCAATTTCTTTAAATAGCCTTTTGTGTGGCTGGACGCTGACTTTTTGCAGGAAGAATTGGCTCAGAATTTTCCACACATCAAGTTTTACTTATTTTTTTTAACAGTTCTTCCTTCATTTTTGTCTTTCCTTTCAAATTTTACTGCAAACAATGAGGAGACAGAGGCCATACCTTCAATGCAATGATTGGAAGTCTCCTGAATTTAATCATTTATAAGTTCTGCTTTCCACAGGACTGCAGGACAGGACTCTAGGTGTCCTGCCGCCATAGAACAAGGGTTCTCTTTCCTTTCATTGCTGGGAATATATTTCTTATTTTCTTCTACACATTCACTAGCAGAACCATGAGCGTTCGTGTTTCAGTTTACAGTCTACAGCATCCTTGGCATTTTTCTATCCTTCTTTTCTTTTGCTCTCTTCCCCCTGCCCAATGCCAAAGCTTCTTCCACATGTTTAGGTGTTTGTTACAGCGGCATCCTGCATTCAATACCAAAAACTCTTCATTTTAATTTCCTATTCCTGCTGTAACAAAGTACCACAAACTTAGTGACTTCACAATACAGATTTAATGTCTCACAGTTTTATACGTCAGAAGACGGGCGGTCTCACTGGTCTAAAAACAATGCATTGGAAAGGATGTGTTCTTTTGTTGACTCTATTGGAGAATCTGTTTCTTATCTGCTCTAGCTTCTCAAGGCTGCTTTCATTCCTTGGCTCATGGCTCCTTCCTTCTATCTTCACCTCCAGCAATGGAGGTTGAGTACCTCTCACATGGCATCACTCTTACCTTGCTTATGTCATCCTTTTCTCACCCTGACTCTTCTGCATCCTTCTGCCTTTAAGAAACTTTGTGCCTCCTTTAGGCCCAACTGGACCATCCAGGATAATCTCACTATTTTGGGTCAGCTGAGTAGCAATCATAATTTCATCTGCAACCTTATTTTCCCTTTGCTATATGACCTAATACATTCACAGGCTCCAGGGATTAGGATATGAATATCTTTTGGAGGTCATTATTTTGCCTACCACCACTCCTATTCTATTAAATTCCAAGTTATTAATGCCTTATAATTAATCTTCCCAAATAGTTTAATTCCTGATGGCTGACATGTTCTATTCTGAGTGGAGAACTAAGTAAGATGGGGTTGACAAAGCAAGTTTACCAAGACCCAACTTTCTAGGTCTACCTAGAGATACAGTAGAGTGTTTTCAATTGACAGTTGAGGGCTCCAAACAAATTCCATTTATTTTTTTTTAATTTTTTAAAAAGATTTTATTTATTTATTCATGAAAGACACAGAGAGAGAAAGGCAGAGACATAGGCAGAGGGAGAAGCAGGTTCCAGGCAGGGAGCCCGATGTGGGACTTGATCCCAAGACCACGGATCACACCCTGAGCCAGGGGCAGGTGCTCAACCTCTGAGCCACCCAGGCATCCCAAATTCCCCACATTTAAATCTCCCCTCTAATCTTCATTCTGATTTCCTGGAACATATAACCTTCTGATTCTTTGGAGGAACACACTTACTGGGTTTCTTGAAAGGTCAATCCTAGGAGAATGCTGCATCTCAGATAACATCTAAGAATCTAAATTATTTTTATAATCCTCCAAATTCTTTCTCTCTAAAGATAGTTTGGTATACTTAGATTTTTCTTTGTCAATATAACTGTTTTCAACTCTTCCTAGGGGAATAGTGGACACTTACAGTAATTTGATAAGTTAAGAGAGAAGGAATTTTTTTTTCCTAAAATATCCCTATTTCTTTTTTATTTTACCCTATAAGAAACACTTAAAAGCAATAGGTTTATATGGACTTTAAAAAGACAGTAATGATATTAAAGAATGACTGGTAAAAGTTTGCAAATTCAGAATGCGTTAGGTTCAGATGGGTGATAGTCAATTGGAACCAAGGTTAGCAGGTTCTAGTGAGTTCACCATGATTAACCACTCATTTCCACCAAACAAAATTTTATTTGTGTGTTCTGACACAGTAAGTCATGAATAAATTTGGTCATGTTTTAGGGTACTGTTTAAATGAATCATAATATTTATCATGCATTTGAGTAATATAAATTCTTCAAGTGAGCAAGCAATTATTTCATAATTGCCAAAGCTTTAAGAAATAACTCAATCTTTTAACTAGTATTTCATATTTAGGTGTATCCCCCACAGAATACTATATTGGTTCATACTGGTGTCTACACAGTTTTTACCTAACTGATTCTAACAGCTAGTGAACTTACATTCTATAATCATATCACATTCTTGTTTTAAGCATCTTTCTAAAATTTTACCAATATGGGGAAATATATAAACATTCGTAATACAATCTTGGATTTGCCTCACACCTCTCCTTGCAAGAGTTTGAAGTATGAAGCCTTATCTTATTAAATTGCAGTCATCTGCTCTTGAAAGATTTTCTACTGATGGGCCTACATTAATAAAGTGTAATTGTTTCTTGATTTTATGATTCCAACCATATACACTTCTGGGATGGAGATGCTGTCTATATTTTCTACCCTCACTTTCACCAGCACTTTGATTTGTTTTGATTATTGAAGACAACTCATTTCTCTCTTGCCTCTGTTTCTATTTGCATGGAAATCAAGAAAGAGAGCCTTGAGGGGTTTACAGTAAAGGCATTTAATCTTGGTGCTTGCAGACTCACAGGAGTCACTTTGAGAAAATGATTATAATTCCTCTCCTTGAGTTTCCTCACTTTCTCTTTGCTCTTAAACTTCTACCTATCTTAAATTTATCACAAAATGACCCACGGGAGTTTCTATTCCTCACGGATTGAAGGGAGTGGAAATTCTTGCTCTATAAATTCATTTTACTGTCATATAAACCACTGCTAAATTTGTAAATAAAAATACCCTAGATCCAACATTGGCTTTCAAAAATGAATTTCTACTACCCAGCACTTTCAGAGATTTGAGTGTTGCATGAGAAAATTGGTCTGCTTACTCACTGAAACATTAGGGCCCCCGAGTTAATTATTTTGTACCAAAGGGTATTGTGAAGGGGTTTTAGAATTGCTTCATTGATTTTAGCCAATATGAATTTTCTACAAAAAGCTCAATAAGTGTCTAGAAACTGGAGATCTGAATCAGGTTGGGAAATTACAATTTGATGTTCTTGTAAACAGAGCAGATTTTTGGATTTTCCCCTTGAATGAGAAACACATATGAGGAGAATCTAGTCGGGGCTACTTAAAATACAATTCCATGTGTTCTGGAGAACACAGCCACCACAATTTAGTTAGCTCATTAATCTTATTCAGGTATAAACCGGCAGACGTGAGTCACTCAAAATAGATTTTACTTAGTTGCCAAACAAGTATCACTGGATATTTACCCAACTAAATTAAACATGCATTCATTATTACTAATATATAAGTCCAAGAGCATGGCTTTAGGATCATAAATTTATAGAAATTAATATACTAAGATAAGTAAATAAATGAGAAAATCATAGTATTCGGGGCTTCTGTTTTGAACTCTTCAAGCACCAACAATCAACTGGTCTCAAGGCAAAAAATAGAAAACAAGATACATTAGCAACAAAGGACTTGCCCATCACAATAGTTTATAGTCGCCTCCGTAAGGCAGGAAGACCTATAGTTAGCAAATTGGCGACTTTGGCGTCTTACACTGGTTCTTTGAAACACAAAGTGGGCAAATTATAGAATTGACAAACTGATGAATGGCCACTGACAATAAATTATTTTAAAAAGGATTTTTATTGCACATGTGTCACATATGGGGATCCATACTACATGTTAGGGAAGATAGATTAATAAGAACAGGAAATTAATAATCAAAGTCACCACAGATAACTCATCTAAGGTTAAAGGGAACTGCTCAGCATGACATCGATATGCACATTTTATGACAGGGCCCCCAACAGGGTACTGAAGTAGTGAGGACCAAGTGTATAGGAATCTGAGAGGAGACCATACATATACAGTTGGATGAAAAGGTCAGTTTTAGACTTCAATCCAAGAATAGTAAGTTGGTGCTAAAGAACTCTGCCAGAAATTGAATTAAGTATAATAATAAGTACTCAACTCTGGCAAGAACGTGGTGAGACCAATACAATCCTAAGTGATAGTGGAAATGTAAGTCCATGAAAAAATACAATGTCAAAAATACTTCAGGAAAGCAATTTAGCAACGTATTTGAAATTTCTTAACAGAGTTCATATTCTTGGACTCAGTAATTCTTCTGCTAAGAACGTATTTTCATAAAATAATCTGAAATGGTCAAAGACTTTATGTATAAAACTATTTGATGTCATCATAGTATTATTTATAATATGGGAAAATTGGAGACAATTTTGAATAAACAGTGGTTAAATAAATTATGGCATATCATTTATTGAAATGTGATGAAATTACTAAGTAACACATACTTAAGAAAGAATCAATAAAATAAAAATGCTCAAAATATATCATTAAACAAAAAAGAAACAATACAAAACTGTGTATTTAGTGTGATCCCAATTTTGTAAAACATACCCTGGGAAAATATATCAAAATGTTAAAGAATATTTTCTTAGATCGAATTTTTAGAGACAGATTTTGCCTGCACAAAGTTTATTGGGGAGTGCTCTCAGGTATATCTGCATGGAAGTGACGGAAGCAAGATTAGATAGAGAAGCTGACTGTGGTGGCATGGGTGCTTCTAAAGACCTCAGGAGGTGTCCTGAAACTGGAAAGACCCTCAGAGTTATTCTAAATTTAGGCAATGGAGCCAGAATTTTGTATAACTGCATCAACCAGACATTGACTGGGGCTACCCCCAGAAGGGAATGTTACTTTGAGAAGGCAATGGCCACCTGGGAAAAATTTCTAGCAAGGGGCAAAACTTTCAGCTATGAGGAGCCATATTCCCAATAACTGAGACATGACTACATAGCCCTGAAGAAAGGATCAGGGCCGATGACCATAGAATCTATTACAAATGATCATTTCTAATAGGGAAACCAATGATCTCTATCTTCGTTGTACAATCAAAAAATGATCATTAAATCTTAATAAAAAGATATTAAGGTATCAGGCCATTTGGAACTCTTATTTGAATTTCCTCAATTCTATAAAAATAGGGGGTAAAAGAAATCAGAGCTTGGCTCAGTTATCTTTACCAGACATTACTTGCTTAGTGACAGGAATTGCTTCTTTTTCATAATGACAAGAACGACACTTGATGGAATATAAAAATGAGATTGTGATATGATCTTATGTTCTTAATCACTAAATATTAGTTTCAGATATCATTATAAAGCTTTTACCTGAGATTCAGCTATTGAATACCCATTAAAGATTACGGCCTTGGCCATGAAGAACAAATGAATTGGAGATGATTTTGAAAAGTGAATTTGAGGTATCCTCCTGCTCAACTGTACCCCTCGAACACCTCAGCCTCAAGCCCTCCTGTCTGATATTTTCCACAAGTATTTGTGCCTCAATCAGTATCACCCTTCACTAAGCTTTTATGGCATTTAGGTCACAAGCTACGGTAGCCAACACTGGAAATAGACCTGTTGTCTGTCTGACACACCAGGCCGGGAATTGGGAAGATGAATAAAAGGTGATTAACACTCATCCTTTCACTCTCCCTGTTTTTGCTAAGGATCAGCTGTGGCTGAGAATACACAGTATGTTGCCTGCTAACGTTAGCTATTACAAATTTTTTATTATTCAAGTGGGAAACAATGAAAAATTCAGAATTAGCAATGTGAATAATTAGCAATTAGCACCACTATATAATGGTGACTCTTTCCTATTTTCCTGAGACAGTAACCGTGTCCTTGTTACAGAGTGTGCAATGACACTGATGAGGGCGGGCAGAGAGCCCAATCCAGGACAGCATGTCAGAAGCTCTAGGATAGATGGCAGTGTGATATAGCTCTTTCCAGATCTCAACCAATCTCACTTTCGACTATTTCTAACAAGTAACAACAATTGAAGATAAAAAAATAGCACATCTGAAAATTATCTTTGATTCTCACAGTGATTTTTTTTCTCTCTCAGTGTTCCTAAAGGCAATGTTCTATGTATGGACAGGTGTCTCTTGGCCTCATCTCCTACTACAGGGAGGAAACTCTCAGCCCCAGCATAGCTGATATGGCTTCTTCTCCTCCCATCTAGAGGAAGGTGACTATTCTGTAGCAGCTGGGCCCAAACTCTGAGGGTGAACAGCTGGTCTACACAGACGAGTCTCTGTGACCTCATGTGATACCTTCTCTTTTCTCGATGGGACTAAATGCTGCCTGAGCAGTATTTCTTTTTCTAAAAAATCATCCATCAAACACAGCATGATTAACCTTGAAGAACTCTTCTTCTTAGTTTTCACTTTTATTCATTATTTAGATGGAGTTTTGAGCCTGTTCTTCCTGGGGAGAACGTGACGCTGTATTGTGACATATGGAGTGATCTTTTCCAAAATGTCACCCACTTGAAATTTTCAATATTCTCAAGCCCTTCTTTTAATGTGGAATGGTAACCAAGGGACCTTCTACCAAGAACAAAATACCAACCTGATAGTCCTGATTCTTCCTACAAGGTAATATAGAAGAGCTAGAGGAATCAGATGACTGAAAGTTACCCACAAGACTCCAGATAATCTTGCAGAGCCTTGTTAAGTAAAACTCATTTGGGAAGATTTGGCACCAGATGCAGCTGGGTATTATGTTCTTAATTTGATTTCTGACATGGTTTGCCCATGATATTTGAGACATTTTTGCATGTTCAAACAAGCTAAGGCAGCCTGGGGCCAAAACAATTTTAAAGAAGTGATTTCAGTTGAAGGACAATCTAATTCTGGGCAAATCTAAATGTCATAGGCTGGATTTACAAGCTTCTAAAATATATAATAAAAAAATTCAGTCGCTATTGGCTGTTTGCTATTTTTCAGTTAAATGGTTTTTTTAAAATGAAATTTTGGATGCAGTCTACTTAGTTGACTTAATATTTGGTAGATATAAGTCGAGAAATATAGTAATGCCCGGTAGATGGCAGATCCAAAAAGCGAATTTTGGTGAATGGAAGACATTGATCTAATACTAAGTAGTTTTAGGAGCCAAATAAATAAAGTATTTATGAAACAGATCATTAAAGATGCCAGCTACAGGAAAGTATAGCTGACTCTTGAGCAACATGAATTTGAATTGCATGGGTCTACTAATGTGTGGATTTTTTTTAGACAAATCCATTACAGTATTCTAAATGAATTTTCTCTTTCTTGTGATTTTCTCATTAACATTTTTTCCTCTAGCTTATGTTATTGTAAGTATTGTGTATAGTATATGATACATACACATGCAAAATATGTGTTAAACCACTGTTTATGTTATCGGTAAGGTTTCCGGTTAGCAGTAGGCTGTTCGTAGTCAAAAGTTATATGTGGATTTTTGACTGTGTAGAGAGTCGGAGCCCCTACCCCTCACATTGTTCAAGGATTAACTGTAATGTTATTATTTTTAGAGAGGGAGAGAGGAAGAGCAGAGGGAGAGAGAGAATCTTAAGCACTCTGGGCTTGGAGCCCACTTCAGGTCTCAACCTTGGGACCCTGAGATCATGACCCGAGCAGAAATCAAGCTTAACAGACTGAGTCATCCAGGTGCCCAGATCAACTGCATTTTTAATTCAAATTAAATGATAGTAGTGTTGGTCAAAAGATTCAGTTCTATGGAAACTGGGCTGAAAATAGGACACACAACTTGATTCTACATCCTGGCCTCCCTTGCATTCTGGTATGGCCATAACTCAGGTTTGATAATGAATATTAACATAAATACTATGCACACTGGTCTTGCCCATAAAACCTGTGTAATTCTTCACATTCTTTCCCCTTCTGCCTCCCCAAGATGGAAATCATAGCGACCTTGGAGGCCACTTGTGAAAGATTCTAGAACCACAACATAGAAGGACCTGGATCTTGGGAGCACTACGTGGAGAAGGACTTCCCACCAATCATTCATTTGGATTTTATGTGGGAAATACTCTATTTTCAGTTACTAAGAGCTATGAGTTTATTTTTTATAGTAGCTCACATTATCATTCATATACATATATGTGTGTGTGTGTGTGTGTGTGTGTGTGTGTATATATATATATATATATATATATATATATATATATAAATTAACCCATTTATTATAGCCTAGCAATGTTCCAAATGGCAGAGCTTCTACTGGTCTTTCAACTCCTTCAGTCTTCTGATGGCTGACTTTGCTGTGACAGCAGAAGTGGTGTTGTAGGTCCAGGCGCCAAGGAGCCACAGTGCCAGATGCCCACTGCTCGCCTTTTCATCTTGGTCTTGCCACAGAAGGAGCAGGTGTACTTGGCGTGCTAGCTAATCTCAATCTTCTTCACCATCTTCCTGAGGGAGGCCCCATAACGGGTCCCCTATTTACCCACTGTTCTGACCTTCTTGGTGCATTCGGCCATGTTGCCGCCCACCAGGTCTGAGCCCAGAGAGGAAGAAGTAGCTCACATTATCTTAATGAATAGGTCCAGTTTTTCCCTGACCTTAATCAAATTACTTAACTTCACTATGCCTCAATTATTTCCTCAATAAAATACGAATATTACTCATAAGTATCTCAAAGAGTTGTTGGTAGAATATGTGTAAAGTACTTCCACAGGCCAGCTGTGTTGTAAGCTCCCAGCCAATGGCAACTATTATTGATCACTCCCATTGGATACATAGCTCATGTTCAGCATCAGTATTAAACATTCACATATTTTATCTCATTTAATGCTCAAAAAGACATTGCAATGCAGGCATTACCACTCTCATTCTGTGCATAATAATCATTATGATAGTTTAAAAAATGGTCAATTTCTACGTGCTCAGTACTATTCCAAGAATTTCACATGCACTGAATAAGGTATATAGGTTTCTGAGGTGGGTTTTATTATTATTCTCATTTTACAGGTGAGGAAACAGACACTGAGCTTACTATTCATCCCCACGCCCTTACAGCTAGTGAGCGGCAAAGCTGAGATTCAACTGAGGACCTCTAACTCCAGAGCCCTTGCTGTTAACCACTGCTGTCACTGAAGTACCTGATGCTTATCAAAGTCAAGGGAAGTACTTGGAGATCCCATGTGTGAGAACCTCTGGCCCTGGAAGCCAAGGGATCAAATGAAAAGTGAAAGCAATTGCATTGACTCATCCTAACCAAAGGGTCAATAAAATGAATTTAAATGTCTCAAAACAGAACTTGACCAGTGCCATCCAGAGCCAGTCCTACAAGTTGGGCTGTTCTGGTATGGCATTATACAACAGCCATGTAATGTGGCCCATTCTAAATATTGACATTACATCGAGTCTTGTTTTAAACCTGAAATGTTTCAAATTCCCACAAATTCTTGCCAACTAGGAAATGTGGATGGCATTTGCCTTTAGTGTCTGTGAATTGTTATGGCGGGTATTACTTTTAACCCAGACGGATCACTCCAGCAGCAGGACCTAGAGCAGTACGGTGAGACCAGATTTTTGCTTCTGTGTCTCTGTCATTAGGTCTAAGATGAATCATCACTGAGACCTTGCAAAGCAGCCTGGTCCTGACTTTTCTGATGGTGAGGGAAGATTCTAGAACATTAGTAATGTTTAATAATTTAAATGTAGATGTTGCATGTGCTGTCAGTGCAATCAATTAGCTGAATTTACTTTTTCTCACAAGAAATGTTACGATGCCACAACAATGATGAATATCTGCCTTCTTAGCTCTTGCATAAAAGGTCTATTTTACTAGTAATTTTTTCTCCTTTCATAAAAGCAGAGGTTTCCTTCTGCAGAAAACTGCATTTAAGTTATCCATTAAACATTACAGGCTGACCAATTCGTTATCTAAAATATATGATTGAATTTCATCATTTTAAGAGTGAGTTCATTATCTGCCTGCTGCTCAATCTCAGCGATAAAAATAGTACAAAGAAGATGTGTTGAAATAGAACACAGTATTTTTTCTGTTCCTCAGAAGCACTCTGGGAAAAATCATTCCATCAGTCCTCCAACATTTACACAGCAAAGAGTTATTATTCCACAATCAATTAAAGGTATAGTCAAGCTTTAAGGTAGATAGAGAATAGCCCCAGAAACTATCTAGGTCACCAAAACTGTATTATTAAAGGGGATGTATAAAAAATAAGGTCATGTACCAAATACTGCAATAATTTTATTGTGTTTGTCTAAAACTGTGGGTGGGTATGTGCTTGTTTTGAGAATCAGAGACTTTTTATGATTAGAACATAGAGTTAAAACTCTAGGAGAAACTGCAATACCACAAGAAGAGCCATATGTCTTCCAGGGATGAGGAGCCTTCCTTGCCTCCCCTACAGCACCCAGCCTGGGCCTCTGGACACACTGGAAGTATGACAGTCACACCTCCTAGAAAAAAGCCAAATAAAGTAGGGGGCTCCAGTGCTTATCTCACAAGCCTCAAGTAATCTCACCAGGGAGCCAGACAGCATTCTTGTCCACACAAGTCCCTACAGTCTTCAAGCAGATCTTATGATCCTGCTGAATCACAAGGTCCTCATCCATTGTCTATAACGTGGTGGGTTGGAGTTAGGATCAAACTTCATCTATGATGGTTTGGAATTAGAAAAACTCACGCCATATGAAAAATGAGTGAATATGCACTGCTGACAGTGTGGCGTTTGCTTGGTAGGATGCTAGATATCCCTTCAGAGTACACAATAGAACTCTGGAGTTGACCCTTGTGTTCTGGGGCCTCTGTAACCTTTGATAAGTCACCTAGCTTCTCTGTGACTCCACATCCTCATCTGCAAACATGGAAATAATAATACTATTATGATAATTACCGATAATAAGATAATAGTAATTCAATGTAGCTGTAGAAATAAATGGAATCAAATATATGAGTTTAGAATAGTATCTGTCCTAAAATAAGTACTTGATGAACACGTGAAAAAGGAATAAGGGCAGCCCGGGTGGCTCAGCGGTTTAGCGCCGCCTTCAGCCCAGGGTCTGATCCTGGAGACCCAGGATGGAGTCCCGCGTCGGGCTCCCTGCATGGAGCCTGCTTCCCCCTCTGCCTGTGTTTCCACCTCTCTCTCTCTCTGTATGTCTCCCATGAATAAATGAATGAAATCTTTAAAAAGAAAAAAGAAGAAGGAATGAATGGTATTTTTCTTGGGTAAGCATGCATTACTTTTTCAATAAAAAGTTAAGACATTTAATTTAAAATAATGCACTAATTCAAGAGGATCCTTTAGTTTGAAAAGGTGTGAAAGAGATAGTAGGAGGTTAAGAATAAATACAGTCTATCTTCCCTACTAGAGACCATATGTTAAGGAAGCGAAAAACAAGATGGCAGAGAAGCCAATATCTTCCATTTCCCACTTGTCACCATCTACCCTGCACATGTTTCAGGGAAGAAAAAATTATCTAGGTATCAGTTCCAAATTCTAACAATTAAGATTAATTTGGGTGAGTTCCATTTTCAACGCAACTTGCCTGTCTTACAGGAGCTTACTTTACCCATTTAGCTTGTTTTAACAAACTCATTCAGAGACTTCAGGTTGTCAAAAAATGCAAAGTATAAGTCTGTAAAGTAAGAAGCTTTAAGTGAAAATAAACTATGGGGGACTATCCTTGGGTGGCTCTTGGGCAGGATGTCTGTTATAACTTGCTGCTTTTAAAACATCCTCAAGGGGCAGCCCAGGTGGCTCAGCGGTTTAGCGCCGCCTTCAGCCCAGGGCCTGATCTTGGAGACCCGAGATCGAGTCTCACGTCGGGCTCCCTGCATGGAGCCTGCTTCTCCCACTGCCTGCGTCTCTGCCTCTCTCTCTCTCTCTGTGTGTGTGTGTGTGTCTCTCATGAATAAATGAAATATTTTTTTAAAAAAGGAAGGAGGAAAGAGGTGACAGGAGAGCAGCTTCAGTAACTCAGTGTATTAATCCATTAATACGGTATAATTAGATGGGGTAAGGAGACCTCTGTGGTGGGTACCACTGGAACTCTCTCTTTTGAGTTTTACATAATTGTATTGTAAATCTAACTAAGATTTATTCTTAGAATTTCAGCTCCTAGCCAGTCCATCTATCAGTCTGCAGACTACAGGGTCAAGACCCTTGGAAAGAGGCTTCATACACATACAAAGTTAAGGTGGTTATTAATGCTTCCAGCGAAATAGCATGAACTCCTAATGAAAACACAAATAATTCTTCAAGTCACACACACAGACAGAAAATATGACCTTCAAAGGTTTAGAAAATGTCAGGTTCTTTACAATGAAATTGTACTAGAAGTATAAAAAGCTTGAGGTAGTCCAGGAAAAGAGTAAGGGAAATCAACAACATTTGTTAAAGTAACTAGAGATAATAATATTAATCTTACTGTAGCCTCTGGGTCTTCTCTCTGCCATAATACATGTAGATTAGATTCTCTTTGTCTCTTATGATCAAAATGTACAGAGGAGCAAGTAGAAAATCTTTAGAAGTTTGCCTGAGATGAGATGAAAACGAGAGGTGAAAACAACCCAGGTATATTAAAATCATAAAATGTAATAGCTGAAAAGATTTGCAGAGAACAGACTAATCCCTTAAAGTTAAAAAACTGAAACTCAGAGAAGTTGCCTGCCCAAGATTGCACAGCAGATGGGTACCTAATCTATTCCTTAACAACTGATTTTTCTGTACTTGCCTTGAGGCATGATCATAACTGCATAGTAAGTTCCCAGCTCTGCTCATCCAGATTTTATGATGTTATTTTAACATATACAAAATAATTTAAGTGGATTTCTTAATATTTTGATAGATCAGAGGATTATGGGCTCATAACTGGAACTTCTGGTTTAAATCTCAATTCACCTCACCTCATAACTGAGTTTTTGCAGATGTGATTTGGCAAACTTGGGTCACTTGAAAATGCAGGAAGGCTTCGGTGCCCCTAAACATGGTCAGCTACATCTCTCTTCCACTTGAGGTCCCACTTGGCTTCAGACTAGATGAATGGGCAACAGGTTCAAGCAATCACGTGAGTGAAGGGGCCTTGAACTTCTCATTTGTTTACAGGACAGTGGACACTCAAAGTTTTATTGGAAGCCCTTGAGTTGTTGATTCTGCAAGGACAAAGCCTTGCCCAACGAAGGGAAAAGTTGACTGATTATGATACCAGGCATCTCAAACCCGGGCAGCTCCCATGATGTAAGGACTTCTCCCCCATACCCCACAAAAGTATAGCTCTTCCCTGCAGTAGACATGCGATGCCAACCAGGGAAAATAAAAGAGGGGGGAGAAGGAGAAGATTGGAGAACTGATAGGACAAGGGACAAAAATAAAGAACAAGGACGACTTGACAAGCACTTTGGGGATTGGGAAGGAATTGAGAATGAATAGGAGGAGGCAGTAAGAAGATTCCAGAATGAGGAGTAATGTGAGAAAAGGAAAATCATGTAGTATTATTATGGATTATGAATTAGTTCCCTTGGTCATTATTTTATTAAAATTGATAAATAAATAATTATTTTATGACTATTGCTTGCCGGATGTCACTTCTTTGTATGTAATATCTTTCAGACACTGAGCCCCAGCTTTTATGAGGTTATATCACTTGTTGCTTTCCCAGTCTCCAACTCTCATTTCTGGAGCTGCATTTGCTCTGCACAACCTCCTGTTCTTAGAAGTGGCTACTCACTGTGCCTCTGGTCCCACCCTTAACTCAGTAGGGCGGTGCTGCTTCATACCTCTCTGTTGGTGTAGAGAAATGAGAAGCAACTGCATGATAGTACAGCTTAAAATAAGTACTACCACAGAAAAAAATTAAAATATAAGGATTTGGGAGGAAATACATCTGTGGCAGACAAAGGAAACGAGAAGACTGTGAAGTGCTGCCGCAATTAAAATGCTGATTCTAAATCTGTCTGAACTTAAAAACTCCTCTTCTCATTTTCTCTGAGTAATCATATGGCTCATATTCAGAATGTGTTAGCTTAGGCATCCTGCTTAAAATACACTTTGATTAATTCTGAATTATTCAGCGTTAATCAGGTATTGCTTCAAGTTATCTTTTTGTGTTTCATGTCTCCAAAGTCTCAAAGTCGAGTTCAAACGCTTCTGAATAAAATCAGCCCTAAATGAAATGTCAACTTGGCTCTACCAACAGTTTACCAGACATCAAGGGTGTTAGAAATGCAAGGCTGGGTTGCCAAAGGACAACTTGGAAAGAAAAGGAGACTGTTTCTCAAAAGGTGAATGCAATCTATCTGAGGATGGGATTCTGCTTAACTGGTTCAGATGCTACGGTGCTTAAAGGCAACAGTATTAATGGGTGGTGGGACAAATGCTGTGTTTCTGGGAAGTGTAGAACACAGGTTTTTGAGTAGAATGACAGCCCTGTTCTGGGATATTGGTCCAGCAAAAATGTACTGGGGAAACCAAGATGTTTGTTATTACCGAAGGGGATTTCCAGTGGAGCAATATCACGATGCACTTAAGAGTATGATTTTGGCATGGGTACCCCTGCGTTCAACTCTGATTCTACTTCTCACCAGCCATGTGGCTTGTACAAGTTGAGTGACTGAGCTTCAGTTTATATACTATTTGGCATGTGGTAGATATGTAAGCAATGATTACTGTTAATATTGTTTTTTTAATTTAAATTTTAGGTAGTTAGCATACAGCGCTATATTGGTTTCTGGAATAGATTCAGTGATTGATCACTTACATGCTCATCATAACCAGTGCCCTCGTCAATGCCCATCCCCCATCCCCCACCCAGCTCCCTCCATCACCCCTCAGTTTATGCTCTATCGTTAAGATTCTTTTTTGGCTTGTTTCCCTCTCCCTTTTTTTTTCTTTTCTCCTTTCCCTACGTTCATCTGTTTTCTTTTTTAAATGCTACACATGAGTGAGATCACATGGTATTTGTCTTTCTCCAACTAACTTATTTCACTTAGCATGAAACACTCTAGTTCCATGTCATTGCAAACAGCAAGATTTCATTCTTTTCGATGGCTGAGTAGTATTCCTCTGTGTGTGTGTGTGTGTGTGTGTGTGCACATACCACATCTTCTTTATCCATTCATCAGTGGATGGACATCTGAGTTCTGTCCATAGTTTGGCTACTGTTGATAATGCTGCTGTAAACATCGGGGTGCATGTGCCCCCTTGAATCTGTATTTTATTCTTTGGGGAAATACCTAGTAGTGCAACATATGAACTATGTTGGAACATAGTTCTATTTCTAACATTTTGAGGAACCTCCCTACTGTTCTCCAGAAGGATTCCCACCAGCAGTGCAGGCGGGTTCCCCTTTCTCCACATCCTCGCCGACACCTGTTGTTTCTTTTGTTAATTATAGCCATCTTGACAGACGTAAGATGTGTCTCATTGTGCTTTGGGTTTGTATTTCTCTGCCGACAAGTGATGTTGAGCATCTTTTCATGTATCTATTAGCCATCTGGATGTCTTTTTTGGAAAAATGTCTTTCCATGTCTTCTGCCCATTTCTTAACTGGGTTACTTATTTTTTGGGTATTGAATTTGATAAGTTCTTCGTAGATTTTGGATACTAACCTTTTATCAGATAAGTCATTTGTAAACATCTTCTCTCACTCAGTAGACTGCCTTTTAATTTTGTTGGTTATTTCCTTTGCTACATAGGTTTTTATCTTGATGAGGTCCTCCAATTTTTGCTTGTTTCCCTTGCCTGTAGTGGCATGTCTAGTAAGAAGTTGCTACGGCTGAGGTTAAAGGGGTTTCTGCCTGTGTTCTCCTTTAAGATAGATCTTCAGTGCAGAGTGATGGTTTGAGGTCATGTGGTTCTTCCATAATGTTTTTGGATTGGATTGTAGTGCATGGAGGAAGGCATTTGATTGCAAGGGGCACAGTTTCTTCCATAAAAATAGGAATATCAGCTCCAGCGTCATCTAACCTGAACTGTCCGTATACTACAAGGAATCGAGGAGTGGTACTAGTAGCTAAAGGACACTATGTGAACATGGAAGAGTCCTGGAAAGTACAGCTCGGCCTCAGAGTCTGGGACTGGGGACAGGCCAAGCTCCAATCCATTTGCCCCATCCCTGCACAGGTGCAAACAGCAGTGAGCTGACTCAGGTGTAGCTTGAAGTTAGGTTTACTTGAAAAATTCATGCTCTGGTCAGCTTTTAAAGTTGATAGCATTGGCACCAAATATATAAGATCTGCATGTTTGTGTCTGAGAATGTTTCTTCTAGTCCTCTAACCCATAGAATCTTTAAAGATCAGATTCTATTTTAACTTCTTTTTCAATTTTGGCCATACTATTTATTCAGTGGAATGTGGTACAATATAAACTGAGTTTCATGGAACAAAATAATTCTTCATGCTGAAGTTGTGTCATTTCAAACCTATTCCTTCCAAATGACATTTTTGTTTGACACTTCTGTCTCTATATTTCTTGGATAGTCGATTTATACTTGCCGTGTTAATCAACTTTGGCTTCATTTGATTATATTTTTAAAGAGCAGTGTACACTTTCCATCATGTCTTCTAAGATGATTTTTTAAATTATTTTAATAAAACAAAGAATTCACTGTTCACTCCATTCATAGATTTATTTTTGCTGGGCATTCTTTGCCCAGCTCCATATCTGTTTCTTGGCATCTCCCCCCCAGCCCCCTTTTTTATTCTAAAGTTACTTTGGGAAAAATATCCTCATCGCTCCTCATCGCTTATACAAACTGAGAGGCTCCAAGTCCTTCTGCTCTAACCTTTACCTTCATCCTCCACATTCGATATGTCACCAAAGACTGTCCATTTTACTTGCTGAATATTTTTTTAAATAACAGCTTTATTGAGATATAATTTACATAGCCTAAAAATTATCCTTTTAAAGTGTACAAGTCAGTAATTTAAAAAATATATTCATAGAATTGCACAACCATATCCACACTCTAATTCCAGAACATTTTTATTACCCCAAAAGGAAACTCCATACCCATTAGCAGTTACTCTCCCTGCATCCTCTCCTCAGTGCCTTTAATCCATTTTCTCTCTCTCTGGATTTGCCTGTTCTGTATATTCAATATAAATGGAATCACACAATGAGTGGTCTTTGGTGGTTGGCTTCTTCTACTTAATGTAATGTATTCAAAGTTCATCCACATTGTAGTATGTATCAGTACTTCATTCCTTTTTATGCCAAATAATATTCCATTGTTTGAATATTCCACAGTCTGTTTATTTGTTCATCTGTTGATGGACATTTGAGTTGTTTCTGCTTTGGAGCTACTATGAATAACATTCATGTACCAGTTTTTGTATGAACATGTGCTTTCAATTCTGTTGGGTAGATGCCTCGGAGTGGAATTTCTGGATCATATACCAACTCTATGCTTAACAATTTTAAGGAACTGTCAAAGTTTTCCAAAGTTGCTGTATCATTTTACAATCCCACCAGGAACGTCAAACAAGGATTTGACATGATGAATATTTAGGTCTCTACACCCTCCTCTCTACCTCACTATCAATGTCTCAGTTCAGATCCCCATCATCTCCCACCTGGACCATGACAATCACCCAATTGGCTTGCTTAGTGTAGACAGCCTTCCCTATCCATCTTTCCCACTTCCACAAAGAACGGTTCTTTGTAAAACACAAAACTGACTAAGTTACTCCTTCCTATCAATCCTCACACATCTTCCTGTTCCTCTTCTAAAATTCATTGATTATAATGAAGTATAAATCTTTTGGGGACGACTTAAGATTACATTTTTATATTGAAATATGTTCTTTGCGTTTTATAGTGTCATCCAATAAATATTTATTGAGCACCCACTACTATATTAGAAAATAAGTATAAGCATTTTTCCTCTTACAGTATCCAATATTTGGACCTAGGATTAAAAATACTAATATTTTGAATTTACCTAAAGTATTTGGTTACTGGAAAGTACTTAAAAAGTTGTACTATTCACTGGACAGAGTTTAAGATATGTTTTTTAAAATTATATCTATTTATTCATGAGAGACAACAGAGAGAGAGGCAGAGACACAGGCAGAGGGAGAAGCAGGCTCCATGCAGGGAGACTGATGCGGAACTCGATCCCGGGACTCCAGGATCATGCCCTGGGCCAAAGGCAGATGTTCAACCACTGAGCCACCCAGGTGCCCCTAACATGCATTATTAACTAATACTTTATTATTCAAAAATATTTACTAAGGACACATGCTAGAAGCTGCTCTAGACACGGGGATACAAAACAGGCAGAATTTCCTGTTATTATGATTTTTCCTTCTGGAAGGGAAACAGAGGCAATAAACAAATATGTAAAGTATTTTAAATGTCAGTAAGTGGTATGGAGACATGTTAGGCAGGGTGCGGTAGAGGAAGCGTTCAGAGAAGGCTGTAATTTTTAATAGAGTGGTCAAAAAGAGCTTCGTTGACAAGGTGATGGTGATCTTTCTTCAGGAAAGATCTGAAGTAAGTGAGGCATTGCATCATATGGCTACTCATGAGAGGAGCAATCCGGGTAGAAAGGACCCTAAGATGTGAGAGTATTTGATGCGTTCTAGTGACAGTCAGAAGACTAGTGCACTTGGAACCACATGAATAAGAGGGTGTGTTGAATGATAAGAGTTCATTTGTTTCACAATGAAACAGAGAATGATGTAGGTTTGCTCAAGGGTTTGCAGGGCACACAGATTAGGACTTTCTCAGAATTGAACCTAGGAAATGGTAGAAGAACAAGCCTAGTTCTGTTACTGTTTAATGAACAGCAAGACAAGTTGGATGAGAAGTACCCCTGTGAGATGCTTATACCTCAGTCATTTCCCTGACTCCCTGTAGAAGGAAGATATAAAGAGCCCAAAACACCAATAGCTTTTCCCAAAAAGAGTTTGCTTTTTAAATTCAGAGACAGCAGGGAGACAGGAAGCTGGGGAAGCTTTCCATGTGTCATAGCAACAGTGGGGCAGTGGTGGGACCCATGTAGAGACGTGATTGTGGCAGTGAGGGAACAGTTGGACTAGATTCCCAAGTATGTGGGTAAAGGAAGAGGAAATTGGATCTGGCCAAGGGAGATGTGTGAGCTCCAATATTTGGTTAACAGCAACTGGTTTCTAGCTTTTAAGGGAGATTCCTATTACATTGGTGACCCTGGTTGTCATGTTTGTCCTTCTGCAATAGAAACTGATTCCTTTACTGAAGTAATTAATAGTTAAAACACACTGTTGTCAGAGTATTTCAGTTACAAATTTGTGCTTAACCAGAATATTTCATTAAAAGGATGTTGTGCCTATCAGATAATTGCTTTTGTCTTTTTTAATGTATGTTTTAAAACAAAAGTAACACATGCACATAATTTCAGAAGTCAAATATTGCCAGGTTTATGACTAAAAAAAAGTATCCTTCATAAACAAGCAAATAAACAAACAAAAAACCAAGAAGGATAAAAACCATAAACACCATATGATCATTCCAATAGATGCAGGAAGAGCATTTGAAAAAGTACAACCTTTATTCATGATAAAAACACTCAACAAGGGGATCCCTGGTGACTCAGTGATTTAGAGCCTGCCTTTGGCTCAGGGCGTGATCCTGGAGTCCCAAAATCGAGTCCCACATCGGGCTCCCTATATGGAGCCTGCTTCTCCCTCTGCCTGTGTCTCTGCTTCTCTCTCTCTGTGTCTCTCATGAATAAATAAATAAATAAAATCTTAAGAAAAAAAAAACACTCAACAAAATAGGTATAAAGGGAACAGGTTTAAGATAATAAAGGCCTTATACAAAAAACCTGGGGCACCTATGTGGCTTAGTCAATAAGTGTCTGCCTTTGGCTCAAGTCATGATCCCAGGGTCCTGGGATTAAGCCCCCACATCAGGCTCTCTGCTCAGTGCAGAACTTACTTTTCCTCTCCCTCTGCTCCTCCTCTGCATGTACTCACTCTCTCTCACCCTATCTCAAATAAATTTTTTTTAGTCTTTTAAAAAAAGTAAAACCTATAGCTAACATCATACTCACTGGTGAAAAACTGAAAGCTTTTCCTTTAAGACCAGGAATAAAACAAGGATGTCCACTCTCACCACTTTTATCCAACATAGTACTGGAAGTCCTAGCCACAGCAATCAAACAAGAACAAGAAATACAAGGCAGCCAGATTGGTATGGAAGAAGTAAAACTGTTACATTTTCAGATGACATGATACTATCTGCAGAAAACCCTAAAGACTCTACCAAAACCTATTAAAACTGATACCTGAATTCAGTAAGGTCACAGGATACAAAATCAATATACAAAAATGTGTCACATCTCCATACACTAATAATGAGGTAGCAGAAAGAGAAATTAAGAAAACTGTCCCATTTACAGTTGCACCAAAAATAACAAAACAACTAGAAATGAACTTAACCAAGGAAGTGAAAGACCTGAACTCTGAAAACTACGAAGCACTGAGGAAAGAAGTAGAAAACAATACAAATGAATGGAAAGATACTCCATGCTCTTGGATTGAAGAAGAAATCTTAAAATGTCCATACTACCCAATGCAGTTTCCAAATTCAACACAATCCCTATTTTTCACAGAACTAGAACAAACAATTCTAAAATTTGTACAGAACCACAAACAATCCCGAATAGCCAAAGCCATCCTGAAAAGGAAGAACAAAACTGGAGGCATCACAATCTCAGATTTCAAGATATGCTACAAAGCTGTGGTCATCAAAACAGTAGGGTACTGACACAAAAATGGACACAGAGATCAATGGAACAGAAGAGAAAATCCAGAAATAAACCCACAATTAAATGGTCAATTAACCTTTGACAAAGCAGGAAAGAATATCCAATGGGAAAAAGAAGGTCTCTTCAACAAATGGTGTTGGGAAAACAGGACAGCAACATGCCAAAGAATGGAACTGGACCACTTTGTTACCCCATACACAAAAACAAACTCAAAATGGAATAAGGACCTAAATGAGAGCCCTGAAACCATAAAAATCCTAGAAGAGAGCCAATGTCAGTGATTTCTGACATTGGCCATAGCAACATTTTTCTGGATATCTCCCCTGAGGCAAGGGAAACAGAAGCAAAAATAAGCCACTGGGACTACATCAAAATACAAAGCTTCTGCGTGGCAAAGGAAATAATCAACACAACTAAGAGAAAACCTACTGAATGGGAGAATGTATTTCCAAATGGCATATTGATAAAGGGTTAGTATCCAAGAGGTGTAAAGACCTTATTAAATGGGCAAAAGACACGAGCAGACATTTCGCCAAAGAAGACATCCAGATGGCCAACAGGCACCTGAACAGATGCTCCGCGTCACCCATCATCAGGGAAATACAAGTCAAACCTCAATGAGATATCACCCTCACACCTGTCAGAATGGCTAAAATCAAAAACACAAGAAACAACAAGTATTGGTGAGGATGTGGGGGAAAGTGTCGTGCACTCTTGGTGGGAACGCAAACGGGTGCTGTCACTGTGGAAAACAGTATGGAGTTTCCTCAAAAATTAAAAATAGAATTACCAGATGATCCAGGAATTCCACTACTGGGTATTTACCCCAAAATGTGAAACCATAAATTCAGAGGGATGTTCGCACCTCTCTGTTTATTGCAGCATTATTTACAATAGTCAAATTATGGAATCAGTCCAAGCGTCTCTCATTAGATGAATGGATAAAGAAGTGGTATATATTACTTAGCCATAAAGAAGGGTGAAATTTTGCCATTTGCAACAACATAGATGAATCTCATCTATCTCGTCTAACCTCTCATAATATGAGGCTATTCTGCTCAGTGAAATAAGTCAGTCAGAGAAAGACAGATGCCATGTGATTTCACTCATATGTGGAACTTAATAAACAAAACAAATGAGCAAAGAAAAAAAGAAACCATAACCAAACTCTTAACAATAGCAAGAAAACTGATGGTTACTAGAGGAGAAATGGGTGGGGGTACAGGTGAAATAGGTGATGGGAATTAAAGAGTACACTTACCAAGATGATGATTAGGTAAAGAATTATTGAATCATTATGTTGTACACCTGAAACTAATATAACAATGTATGTTAATTGTATTGAAATTAAACTTTTAATGAGATTTTAATTCTTTTACAAATCCTCCTACCATCTTTGATCCTCCCGAGAGTTATACTACCCTTTTGAATTAAATCAATCAATCTCACTGTTTATGTAATTATAACTATTTAAGTTGTATTAAGCCAAGGACACTTCACTCCACCAAAAGCCTACAACCCTCTGAGCCCATTCTCTCCTTCTTCAAATCGGTTCTGTGCTCTAAGGCCAGCGGATCTTTCTAAAACTCCTAAACTGAAGCACATTGGGCTTCAAATTCTCCAGTGGATTCCAAATCTTCTATGGAAACAGTCCAAAATGCCTACCTCCACCCACAAAGCTGCCTACTTCTATGTGTCTGTGACTACACATTCCTTCTAAATCTCTGCCTTTTGCCATGCACTACTTTTATTGTTGCGAATGATGATAAAGTTCTTTTTTTTTTTTTTTTTTTTTTAAGATTTTGTTTATTCACGGGAAGCCTGGGTGGCTCGGTGGTTGAGTGTCTGCTTTTGGCTCAGTGTGTGATCCCGGGGTCCTGGAATTGAGTCCCACATTGGCCTCACCTCAGGGAGCCTGCTTCTCTGCCTCTCTCTCTCTGTGTCTCTCATGAATAGTTAAATAAAATCTTAAATTTTTTTTTAAATTTATTCATTAGAAAGAGAGAGAGTGAGAGAGGAGAGAGCACACACTGG
Source organism: Vulpes lagopus (assembly GCF_018345385.1). Lineage (NCBI taxonomy): Eukaryota > Metazoa > Chordata > Mammalia > Carnivora > Canidae > Vulpes > Vulpes lagopus. Next base: position 29,490,900 of record NC_054845.1, read on the forward strand.
GGGAGGGGCAGAGGAGAGGGAGGAGCAGACCGCCCCACTGAGCAGGGAGCAGCATGTCAAGTCCTAGCTGGATCCTGGGATCATGACCTAAGCTGAAGGCAGATGCCTAAACACCTGAGCCACCCAGGAGCCCCGATTTTTTTTTTAAAGATTTTATTTATTTATTCATGAGAGACACAGAGATAGGCAGAGACCCAGGCAGAGGGAGAAGCAGGCTCCATGCAGGGAGCCTGACGTGGGACTTGATCCTGGGTCTCCAGGATCACGCCCTGGACTGAAGGCAGGTGCTAAACTGCTGAGCCACCCGAGCTGCCCTCATTTGGTTTTTAAGACCTAATTTCGCCTGTTTCAGAATCTTCATGCAGGCTTCTGAGTTCCATACTCTCTATCACATCGCTTTCCTTCATAACGCATATCATACCTGTCAGGTTTCACAAGGGCAGAGGTTGTATCAGCCTTCCTCCTCATTCCAGCACAATTTTGAACCTTTAGTTGACTTTTAATAAATATCTGCAGAAGAAAAGAAAGGAGAGAGAAAGGAGGAATGAACAGAAAAGGAAAGAGCTCAGGGAGACAGGGAGGAAGAAAGAAAGGGAGGGTGACTAGACTTATTAATTTATTGATTACAAATTTCATCTTCTAACACAATTAAACATTTTCTAAGTGCTTTGGTCAGCTCTGGCCACAATAAAGCTGAACCACCCTAAAATGCAGTGCTTACAGACCTTAAGAATTTATTTTCCTTGCTCAGTAATCCTTGAGATGGTTGATACAGCTTTGCATTGGCTTTTTAAGTCATTTGGGTTTGATCAAAAACTAGAGATGGGGTTCACATCTACACACCACTCTCCATTCTCCTTGGACCAGTGACAATGAGGGGTATATTCTTGTGACAAATCACAGACTCAACCTGGAGCTGGCACTGTCACCTCCACTCACACCCTGTTAGCTAAAGTCAGCCACAAAATCCAACCCAACATCACTGGGTGGGAAAATAGATTCCAACCATAGTAGAGAGTCGTTGCATGGCAAAGGGCACGGATATATAATTCTAATACAGAGAGCGCATAAGGAATTCCAAGCAATAATTCACCACTTTAACACTTTGCTTTAACACTTAGCTTCTCACCATATCATTCACATTGTAAAATCTACTTTTCTTCATTTCCTTCTGTTTCCATCTGCAGAAAATTACAGGAGCCAGTCTCTTTCCTGACAGCTCCTAAATAAGTTTATGGGGGAGAGGACAATACACAACACCCCCTATACTTCATCTGCACGGGTCCCCGTGACTACATTTGCCCATGATTAGGTTATAACCTTTGTTCTCCCTCTTTTCAGCACCATCTGATGAGAGCAGGGTTTTTTGTTTTTTGTTTTTTGGCACATTCAACATTACCAGTGTAATTGATGATTTCACACTAGAGACACAGATGCCTAGTATCCTCTATGATTAGAGAAATTCATGAATGACACATGGATTGCAGATTATTTAGGGAAGATGGGATGTTTCAATGTGCCTCGCCTTTAAGAACAATAGATAGAAAGCGAGCTAAACTGTCTCATGCTCAGGGCCCCAGTACTTATCTAAGATGGAGCATAGGTCTGGCTCAGTATGATAGAGTCCCTAAATCTCATCCTTTTATTCTAAAAACAAGGAAATCCATGTTCACAGAAGTGGACTTACTTATCTGGTGGGCAGTCCTGGGATCAGAATTCAGTCTACTGACACCAAGTTTTATAAACTTTACATTAAATGGTCTGTGCCATGATGGATGTGTGCATCATAAGGAAAAAGTAGAGCTTGATGAAAAATTCATGCATAAGCCGTGGAAACTGAAACAGTTCCAGGAAAACCGTTTTGACTTCTCACTTTCATGATTTAGTAATTAATTGGTAGGTGTCAATAGAGCACAGAAGCTAGATTATTAAATTGTTCTAACTCTTGGCCATGTTTTTGAGTCTGATTCTTCTATTTCAGTGAATTATTTACCCAAATGGTCAACAGGTTTGAGGCAATACTACACATTTTTTAACAGTTAGATGAGGTAGTAGGCAAAAAGGGAAGAGAAACTGTAGTTTTCACATTCACCAAGTCTTCACTGAAATAATAAAAATACTTCTTTTTTAACAGGAGCAACAATAGAAGCTTTCCTGGGGCCTTCAGTCTCAGTGTTTTTCATTATTATGTAAGGAAAAACTTTATAAGCTGCTTTTCTTTAATCCTAAAAGCCCCCATAAAGATGATTAGAATTTACCTTCTTCATCATTTCAAAAAACAGCATTTTCAAATCTAAAAACACTAGGTTTATAAATGACCTGTACTGTTACTACTGTTAGAACAGCTGTGTTATGGATTAAACAGACTAGCTGACCTGCGTTCAGAATCACCCTTTATGATAATTTTCAATCTGTTCTCCCACATACTGATGATTCACAATTTAGTTCTCTCTCAGGTATAGTGGTGTGAAGAGATGGGGCAAGGGGGGAGCGGGAGGGGAGGCAGAGTAGAATCCATATTCTTGGAATATATTCTCTATTTAAAATTTTTCCATTAATACTTCTCCATTTTAAATTTAAAAAATTTTAAAATTTGTCTTAAATCTTTGCCAACCATTCTGATCTATAATTAATTGTAGCAAATGACAAGACATCAGTGATGATTGGACAAAGGACACATGATATTTAAATGGAAAAATTATTTTCATGGATACATGTGCTCTTGCTTGTGATTTGAAATTACATACATATACTTAACTATATTTCTCACTAGTTGAATGTCACTAAATCCTACGATGGAGATAAATGTCAGTATGTCATGATGTTTTGCGAAATTACCATGCCTTCTAGATGCTCCCCCACCTGAGGAAATTTGAAAATCTCCCTGCATAGCGAATAATATCTTCTGAGTTCCAAATAACTAACTGAAAAATGAATCTCTGAAAGGTAATAAATAAATCACAATAATAAAGTCTTATAATATTTGTTTGTATTTTCTAGTTTCCAGACTTTCAATTTTCATTACTGCATTTGAGTTCCAATAACATCCCTCTCTTTTATACAGGGCCTGTGGACTATTTCCGTTCTCTGGATAAAGAAACCAGAACACAGAGAATTGAAGTGGATCTTTCAATTCCACATAATTAGTAAGTGCCAGAGGTAGAATTCAAGGTCTGCCTTTCTGATGCAAATCTAGGGTTCATTCCTACAGCTTATGCTATTATTTTATTTATTATGAAAGAAAATAGTGAAAAATGTCCCAAGTACTATATAATAACCAATTCAGTGGGAAAAAATAGCAATATACCAAAAGCAAACACTAAAATCGCCAGATCCCTTTTAATACTTGGAGGTCACAGAACAATTTAAAATAATTTTATCCTTGGTAACATTCTCTCTAGAAATAAAGAGATATTAATACCATGACACAGAAATAGAATATTAGAAGGCTAGTATATTCAAATACCATGTAAAGAAAGAAACACTCTGTAAATGAAGCAATTTTTAAATCTGTAGAAATGATGCAAAGAACATTGCTTTGTTGAATTTTTTAACAACAAATGTTATCCAACCAATAATTCTGTTCAGCAAGAACTTTCTTTAATTCCTGTTCATACCATAGTCATTCAGCAAGAGGAATGAGGGGAAACTTGACTGTTGTGTGGAGAAGATCTAGGTTAAATTAAAGCTGTATTTTTTATAGTGCTTAGGCAGTATAAAGGCTTTTATAGTGCTTTTAAACAGTATAAAGACCGAGAAGAAATCTTTCTAACTCTTCTTACCTCTTTTGACCCAAACACGAGTCATGTCATGACCATCTAAACATCACACTGGAGAAGAGATTTGATTCTGACCCCTACCTTTACTTCCCAAGAAATTCAAAGCACTTGTTTAATTCAGTATTTGTTTCTGAAATAATTATGAGGGAACCAGTATGAAGTCTGTTTCAACTATAGATCTTGAACGTTTATTTATATAGAAGTGAATAATTTACTAAACCCTATTGGTTTAAGACAATGTGGAGGTTTCTGTGGAATCTTACAAATACATCTATACCTGTTAAGGCATAAGAAACATTTACCAAGTCAATCAAGTGATGCTGAGAATAAGCAACATTTTGTCTGTCACCCTTAAGAGTTGAGGTCAATTAACGAACTTATTTATTTCATGAACTTATTTATTCCAAGTAGCAATATTGCAATATTTGTACCAATTGTAAAAGCAATACATGCCTGAAAATGGAGTTATCAAGAAGTCTCTAAAGCAGAAAACAAAAATTTCTTCTCATTAAGAGACAAAAATATGCTCCAATTCTCTCTCAATATTAATATTAAATATAAGGAGAAAATTTAAATGACTGACTTGGCTAAAGATAAATCATTTGACACCATTCCATGGATGGCTAAATGGCTTCAGAGAAGGGCCACACAAGATCAGAAGTTCTGCTTCCATGAGGCTGGAGCCACCATAATGGTGAGTCAAACAAACATGGGATATAGGACGTAACAGGGGGAACCACCTGGAGATATCCTTGCAGCAGAGGATGGTGAGTAGGCCATGGGTCCTAAAAAATACTTTGAGAGAGGATTATCAAGTTTAGATGATCTATACACAAAGGATTCCATACACAGAAGCCATTTAAGTATAAGACAACAAAGAGGATGTTTCTGGATGAACAAAGCATGGAATTTCCCTCCAGAGTCTATAGTATCCCTGAGAAGTTTTAAAAATAGACAGTTATTACAGGTTCTTTTACTGACATTAGATAGCATTGTCCTTTTTTTATACACAATGATAAGAATCTTTAGAATCTTTATTAGCAGGAGAGCCAAAGGCTGTTGTCTAGATTTCTAGATGGACTTATATTCCCTTGACTATTGACCAAATGAACATACATGTGAAAGGTCCTTGTAAACAGAAGAATATTATATACATTTAAGAGAATATTATCATTGCAGCACCTGGGTGGCTCAGTTAGTTAAGTGTCTGACTCTTGGTTTCAGCTCAGGTCATGGTCTCAGGGTCCTCAGATGAAGCTCCACATCGGGCTCTACACTCAGTAGCTTTAAATTCTCTCTCTCCCTCTGCCCTGCCCCTGCTTACACATGCTCTCTCCCATAAATAAATAAATAAATAAATAAATAAATAAATAAATAAATAAATCTTTTTAAAATGATAATACTATCATTATTAAGATGCCAGTGCTATGGGAATTATTGGCATAGGATGCTATGGGAATTATTGGCATAGGAATTATGTGAACATTTTTTTTCTGATGCACTCTTAGTCTATTGAACTCTTAATAAATTCCTTCCCATTATGTGAAACTCTTACGTTGTTTCAGGCTCATTGAGAACGTGATGCCAACTCAGCTCATTCCACTTTATTAATGTTGCAGTGCAATACTGCAGATAGGAAATAATTAGATTTCTGCATGGCTGTTGATGTGGCCTCTCAAGATATTTTCATGAGCAACACAGAAAAATTTGGATTGGTAAATTGGATTCTTAACCATTTGGAAAACGTTACGGTATGACTTATTCAACGGATTACTTTCAGCTTAGAAGTAAGTTTCAGTTGGCTTACCAGCAATAACAAATCTTTATTAGATATCTGTGAGTGCCAGGCACTGTATTTTGTGCTAAGAATATAATGCTAAACAGGATAGGAGTAACCGTTACTCTCAAGAAATTCGGAGGCTAGTGAAAAAGACAGGCAATTACATGAAAAGAAGCACAATAATTACAAAATATGGTATATACTGCAAAGGAATCATGCAGGGTAATGGAGATACTCCTTTTCTATATTTAGCCTACCCAAAGATCTGTTCTTGGTCTTGCCACATTGTTTGTTTTTAATAAATTTTTAAATGGCTTTATGGAGATATAATTCACATTCTATAAAATTCACACGTTCAAAGTATAAATTCAATGATTTTTGATACATTCAGAGTTGTACATCTCCAGTGTCAAACCTGGGAATATTTGCATTATTGCTACAAAAAGAAAATCCATACCCATCATTAGCCACTCCCCATTTCCCTCTCAACTTCCCAGAGAAACATTAATCTACTTCTGTCTCCATAGAGTTAGCTATTCTGAACAATTCACATAAATGGAATCATACACTATGTGGTCATTTGTGTCTGGCTTATTTCACTTAGCATAATGTTTTCAAGATCCATCCGTGTTGCAGTATGTGTCAGGATTTTATTCCTTTTTAAGACTGAAAATATTCCATTGAATATATATATATATACACCATATTTTTTTATTCATTCTTCTCTTGATGGACATTTGAGTTGTTTCCACCCTTTTGTCTATAATGAATATCACTACTTTGAATGTTGATGTACAAATATCCCCATTCCTTCTTATGGCCATGCAATACGTCATCATATGGCTATATTACATTTTATTTATCTATTTGTCAGTTTTTGGACATTGAGTTGTTTTACTTTTTAGCCATTACAAATAATGCCACTATCATCATTCATGGACAAGTTCTTGCGTAGACATATGTTTGTATTTCTTGGATACCCATCTAGGAACAGAATTATAAGTCATATTTTAATTTCATGGTTAAGATTTGAAGGATTTGCTAAACTGTTCTTCAAAGCAGGTGCACCAATATACACTCCCATAAGCAATATATGAGGGTTCTAATTACTCTTCATTCTCTCTAATGTTTGTTGTTATCCATATTTTTGGCAATAGCCATTTTAGTGGGTGTGAAGTGATATCTCACTCTGGTTTTGATTTACATTTGCCTAATGGCTTATAAACATCTTTCATGTGCTTTTTGGCCATTTATATAACTTCTTTGGAGAAATGGGCATTCATATCCTTTTCCCATTTTTGAAATCAGATTATTTGTGCTTTTAGGACTAAATTGTAAGAGTTCTTTAAGTACTCTGGATATAAGTTTATTATTAGCTATATGATTTGTAAATATTTTCTTCCATTGAATAAGTGTCTTTTCCTTCTCTTGATGATATCACTTGTAGCACAAAAGGTTATAATTTTGATGATGTCCAGTAAACCTATTTTTGCTTGTTTTACACATACTTTTGGTCTCACATTTAAGAAACCATTGCCTAATATAAAGTGACAAAGATTTGACTATATATTTTCTTCTAAAACTTTTATACTTTAAAATTTTATGTGTAGGTCTATGGTCCATTTTGAGTGAATTTTTGTGTGTGTGTGGTATAAGGTGGGAATGTAACTTCATTCTTTTGTCTGTGGATAACCATTTATAACAACACTGTTTGTTAAAAAGATTATTCTTTTCCCCCATTCAATTGTCTTGGCACTCTTGTTGAAAATCAATTAACCATAAATGGAAAGGGTTATTTATGGGTTCCCAATGTTATTCTATTGATTTATAGGTCTATCCTTATGCCAATACCACACTATCTTGATTACCGCAGCATATAGTGTACATTTTTAAATCAGAAAGTATGAGTCTTCCAATTTTTTTTTCTTTTTCATTATTGTTTTGACTATATTCCCTTGCATTTCTAAATAAATTTTGGGATCAGCTTGTCAATTTCTGTAAAAATCCAGCTAACAATTTGGTTGTGATTGTGTTGAATCTGTAGATCAGTTTAGGGTATAGTGTCATCTCAACAGCATTAAGCCTTCTGATCCATGAAATTGAGATGTCAAAAGACTACATAGTCATATTCAGGTATTCTTTCATTTATTTCAACTATCTCTTGTAATTTTCAGTGTACAAAATTTTCCCTTCTTTTCTACACTTATCTTCAGTATTTAAAATTTTGTTAAGATATTATAAATGGTAAAAAAAGAGAAAGATATTATAAATGGTAGTGTTTTCTCTTTTTAATTTTTAGAATGTTCACTGTTACTATATAGAAATACAACTGATTTTTTTGCATATTGATCTTATATCCTACCACCTTGTTGAACTTGCTTATTTATTTTAATCATGTTTTAGTGGCTTCCTTAGGAATTTTTTATAGCATATATTGACTATTTTTAATCTTTAATTAGTGGTACACATATAGAAAGAAAAAAATATTTAAGGGATCATGAGCAAATATTTGAAATAAACTATTTTTTGTCTCTTTATAGATCAATTTTATAATCAACAAATACATACAATGTAAAGGAAAATATATTTGGACTGAAAGTAAAAAGATTCTAAAAAGTATAGCTGTCCTTGTGAGATAGTGAGCATTCAATAACCAATGGTGTTCAATCAACAGTGCAACGGATCAGGTGTTACAGAAGGAAGATAATGTCAAAATTGGCTGACCTGAATGATTCCTAGATTTTTGCCAATTTTAGATGTATACTATTGACTCATTCTGCCCATCTTTGGCTACTTTTATGTAGATGTTTAAATAGAGAGATGTGGAAAGGATGGGTAAGAGCTATCTCACAATAAAATCAAGACCACAATGCTCTCCTCTAACTTCTTGGAGTACAAAAGTAGGTTTCTATTCTCAATCCTGTACAGACTAGGCTATAGTATGTCAGGACATCTTAAATTTTTCAGGAGCAATTCATCCCCTGATAAGAAGCATTATCAGGCATCAAAGGCAAAAGAATACTAATACTATGCATCCCCTTTCAAAGTGCTTTCATTCTTAAAATATATCCATGAATTTCCAAAATGCAATAACCCCTACTCTGCAAGGAAACATTGGCTTAACCTTACAACTTGGCTATATTTAACTTCCACCATGTGGAACAGTTGTGGTTTCAGTGCAAAAAACAGAAATGGACTCTTAAGCAAAGGAAAGTGATTGGGAAATTCAGAGTCCCACAAAATTGATGAAAATCAAAGGACCAGATTGTAAATGGAGCACAAAAGGGCTAGAACCTGGAAACATAATATCTCACAGAAAAATCTATCTGACAATTTCTCCATAGTTGCCACCATAAATAATTCTATCCAACCATTTTTCCTGCCCTTGGTTCACACTATCAAGATTTGAAGTCCTGGAAGAAAACACCCTGTCACTCAAGATTAAATCATATACCTCCCTCATTGAAACACAAGGAGGAGGAGAAGACTGCCACAGCCCTCCCAGCTCCATAGTTGAAGGCATGAAGAAGGAATCATTCTCCTACCAAAAGACACAGAATAAGGGAGAGGTGACTCTCCAAGGAGAAATTGGGATACTATCAGATTTTGATGTTTATCAAAGAAAGTCAAATACTCTCTCCATACAAGCAATGCAGTTGTTGATTTTATTTAAAGCCTACTTTAATTTTAACCCTGGCAGCCTCAGAAATCAAAATTTCTCTTATTGAGGCACTGTGCCACCCATTTTTGTTTGTTTGTTTACAATACAAAGAAATAAAGCCAAGATTTTTGCCCTGAAAATGTCTGTGGAAGAGCCTTGTCTTTATAACCCTTGCCCCAGTGTGAACCAAGTGGCCTAGTTTCTGTTTTAGACCATTATTTAAAAATCTGACTGCTTCAATGTACTAATGAGGCATCATTATCTGAGTGCTGTTTTTCAACTGTCCTGGTTTCTCCTTTGTATTACTACTGTCATCTCTTGGCCTAAATATTTTTTATACCTAATGATGCCTTAGCTCTTGTATCCCTAGGCTTTTTAAGAAAGGCAGTTATTTTAAAAATTGAATAAGTAAGTCTTTCTGAACTTTTAATTTCTAGCTCAGGGCTAGAACTACTAGAAAATTATCTCCTTTCGGTTCAAAGTAAATAGGATATAAAGTTTAATCATTTATTTAATATAATTCAGAATATAAAGGATCAACATAACATAAAATCACTTTTTTTTATTGTTCCTTAGAATCACAATTAAGAATTCATTTTTTTCCCTTTAACTTTTGAATAAGAAGAAAAGACTTTGCAATTTCCAAAGCTGAAGTCTCATGAATCATGACTTAAGCCAGTTTGTTCAGCACCACACAGGACTGTGACTCATCTGTCTTTATTTCATGCTGTGATTTTTGAAGAAAGTACAGGTTGGTTAATAGATTCCATTTAGGTAGAGGATTAGAGCACCAACCAACTAAGGCCAATATAATCACTGTTTTTGTCAGCTCTCTTTTCTTTCCTTGACAACTACTAATCAGAGGAAGATGGCTCATTATTTCCATTGGTTAAATTACTATTTAACTTTGTAAGGAGTTACTATTGGGGCCAAATTTGATTAATTATCAATAGCTTCCACAATGCTACTTTTTCATTTAGCTTGCTATCGTGAACTAATAGGAATTCAATAAATGTATTCATAACAGAAGGCATTTGTAATTTCAGTGAATATAATTTTGAAGGAAGTAATGGAAACTATATGTAGAGTGAGTGCAATGATCAAGAAAATTATCTACTCCTTGTTCTTTTGGTTTGTTTATATCTGTCTTCATTTCAGAAAACACTTATGTATGGTGCCTCTGTGGCTATAACTAACAATCAGAATCCTTATACAGTAAGCGTGACTAGAACCATTCATATTGTCTTTGGAAACAAGGATTAAAAATATCCATCAGAGCCAATTAATTCCATATTGAGGTAAATACTTAAAAGGCTATTGCCTTAGACCTGGATAAGTACCCAAAGCTTTACTACTGTCAGGCTCCTTCCCTTCTGCCTCTTTGCAAGAAACAAGCAAACCAAACCATGTTCAGCTTTCTCAAAGCACATTTTCCAATCACTAGCTTAAGTAGGCATTATCTGAGTTTTGTTATCTTACAAATATAAAAATATTTTGAATCTCGAGGTATGTACATTAGCAATCAATTATCCAACTCTATTTATATATGAAATCATTTTAAAATGAATTTTTGAACAATCACTTTATATTTTAACTTTAGTTTTGCCTACCTTACTTCACTCAGGTATCTGGCTCTGTTTCTGAGAGTAATTTCCAGGGGATCTATGGCAATCAGATTTTATGTCATGGTGGCCAGTGAAAAGAGGATATGTCCGAATACATCAATAGGATTGCCCAGGAAGGCATTAGCTACAAAATGGCTTAACCCTGATATTTGTTCCAACTGTACTCTCTCCCCAGCAACCTGTGTTTCCCTATTCAAAAAAGGTATATTTTTAGGTTAATTATTTCTGCCAACTAAATTCCTTGATTGTATACCAAATTTAAAGTCATATAGGTGATGCTCTCTTGAAGACATCTGAGGTTACACTAAAACAAGAACTTGCAGAGATAATAATACCAACTAGAATCCGAAAATTTACTGCATAGTCTACAGTGGTTTTCACGTATACTATGCTACTTCATACTCTTGAATCACATAAGATTATTTAAATTAGCCATCTTTTACAAATGAGAGGTTTGAGGCTCAGATAATTATAGATAAGAATGTACATGTTATGCACTTAAGTATAATCTCTTACCAGGAGAACCCAAAAGTTATGTTGGAATATTTTTAAAAAATCTATCTCACAGGTAAAAGCTCTGCAGATAATACACACTTATCATCACCCATCAGTGAGATAGGTTATTGTTATCCATATTTCATAGCTCAGGAAATGAGAATGTAGATTCCAGTCATGACTGGCACACTAATTCACCTTAAGCCTTAGGCAAATCATCAGATTCTCTGGGACTCAGTGTAAGGAAGTTAAGTAGATTATGATTAAGATTTCTCTCTGGGTTAAAAATTTGGTTCTTTCCCTTCTCAGAATATTCTGAGCCTACCTAGATTGTACACTGGTGTCTGATTTCCCTTGGCCCATAATGGTCAGATATACTAGTTCATTGTCTTAGAATAAAGATGTCCTGATTGTGGAGATGAAGAGATATTCCTTCCAGATTACACAGGATGTCTTATCATCAGAAATGAGAAGTGGTCCTTCAAACCCATCTGCAAATATCTGGCTGAATTGATCTTTCTTTTGGTCTAGTACAGGCAGATAAAGTGACAGAAAGAATATAAACCTTGAAACAAAAGAGAGTGTCTCATGAAAGGTGTGACAGCTTATCTGCTAAAGGATGAGTACCTAAGAATGAAGGAATCCCGTCTTCATTTTGGCTGAAGATGTCTATTCATTCGTTCAGTTCAATCCAGAAAGACTATCCTAAAAATTTCATCAGTGCTGTATAACGCGTGATGACTCGTTATTCTGAAGTATCCTATCTGTAGGGTTCATTGGAAATGTGAGACTTAAACAGACACTAGCAAATACCAGGTAATTAATGGTAAGCAACATAATTAAAAACAAAATAAGTGAAAATTTATAAAAGTATTAAATAACCACAATGTTTGATAACTTATAGGTATTTACAAATTTGCTCTAAATCTCAGCCCACCGCAATCCCAAGAGTATATTGTCAATGCGGCTAGTTTCTAAAAATCTGTGTAACTTTTGAATTTTGGAATGGTTCACTGATTCTATTCACATAAAGGAACAATTCTAGAACCTAATGCATAATTCTATTAGCTATAGCCAGTATCTTGCAATATAACAGCTAAAATTGAATCCCTTGAATCCTAGCAAATGCATACAGAAAAGTTATGATATATTGCATTTGGATTATAAGACTGGTATTTTTTACTACTAATGTTCAACATGGGGATTTCTTTGTGTATTAAAAATGATTAAGAGGGTAATATCTTGGCAAAGTAGATTCATGAGCATAGGATCTGATAATCCATCTCAACACTTATGGGAAGAATTGCATTGTTTTAGGAAGTATGTAGACATTGGGGAATAGATTGTGGTGGATCTAAGTAGTTGAAACATACACAGTTCATCTATGTGAGATTTAGTTAATACTTTCCAAGAGTTTACATATGTTATGAGTGGAGAATTTTAAAAAATAAAATGACAATCAATTGCAGGCCACCAGCCAATAGCTGATTCAGTTTACTACATGGTTACCTCTTGTCTGTATAGACAGTTAATGAAGTACAAATTGCTTACCTTGTTTATCCTAAAAATCCTTTAGTGTGCAGCTGCCACCTGCTCTGGGATTGTTCAGAAAGTTAGTTTGACAGCCAACACTATCCAAGAGTGCGATTAGATGGTATCCAGCAGCAAGCAACAACCAGGCTTAAAATGCTAGCACACTCTTGGAATGACAGAGCTGTCCAAGGAGGAAGCCCTGTGGAGAAGGTGCACCCATTGGTCCATCCACCTGACTTTCTTGGACAGCTCAGAGGATCATAACTGGCCCTATCTCTCAATGAAATCTGCTTAACCCTGAAGTCTTGGGATATGAGATTTCTACCCCCTGAATTTTTTGTGTCATAAGATGGAGAGAGATCTGAAGACATCTTACCCCACCCAAGATACAGGGGATCTTCGACTCCAGCTTTCCTATCAGGAGTCCTAATTTTACTGATGCATGGCTAGTAAACACGTGCATGGCTGCTAATGTGTGATAAGAAATGTTCTTTAGGAAGAAAACTCCAGTTGTTATTATTCAAAGATGGGAAATTACAAAGCTAGAAATCATGAGTGGCAAAGTCAGTACATAAACCTCGACTCCTGACTTCCATATCTAAGCTTGCTTTTCCCAAAACATTTTACCAGCTCTCTCATTTCTGAACATTTACCACTTACAGAGCATGGAATCGGGCAGACATCAGATGCCTGCATCTTCCTTAACTGCCTGGTCATCACTTAAAACACCATAGGACAGAGGGGAAGAACAATCTCTCACAGTTGAAGGACTGAAGGACAAAATCTTGGTATGGACTAGTAGACTGAAATACCAGCCTTTCATTCCTATAAAAGAAACAGGCTCAAAAACAAAACAAAACAAAACAAAAAACTCAATACTGAGGCATGCATAATTGCCAAGTTTTAGAAATTCCTGTTCATGCTTGAAATTCTAAGCCCTGCTGCTTAATCACCTCTTAACTTTAGATTTTAGCCTACTGAAATCTTGGACATAGTGCATTTTGTTCAAGCAGACCTAGTGGATTAGATGCCATTTGTCATCAGGTAGAGATTGAGAGAGAGAGAAAGAGATTGAGAGAAAAGTAATTGCCATGTCTGACCTTTTAATTTGTGTTTCCTATCAAGAAGGCACCATGGAAGGTACCAAAAAGTGAAACATACACTGATGTTAAGAGTGTCATATAATTTCTAAATTTAAATACCAAAATATTTCTGAATATCTTGTATTTCCTTTTTGTTTGTTTGGAGCTACTCTTATTTTTATTTTATTTTGTTTTTTCCAGTTTATTGAGACATATTTGACATATAGCTTTATATAAGTTTAAGGTATAATATATAATGATTTCACTTACATATACTATGAAATGATTATCACAGAAAGTTTAGTTAACATGCATGATCTCATACAGGTATAAAAAAATTTAAAATGTTTTTCCTTGTATTGAAAGCTCATAAGATCTATTATCTTAACAATTTTCAGATATACCATATAGCAATGTTTTTTTTAAAAAAAGATTTTATTTATTTATTTATTCATGAGAGACACACAGAGAGAGAGGCAGAGACATGGGCAGAGGGAGAAGCAGTCTCCACCCAGGGAGCCTGATGTGGAACTCAATCACGGGACTCCAGGATCATGCCCTGGGCTGAAGGCAGGTGCTAAACCTCTGAGCCACCCACACGTCCCCATATAGCAATGCTAACTATAGTTATAATGTTGTACATCACATACCTATTATTTATCTTATAACTGAAACTTTCTCTCTTTTGACCACCTCTCTCCAATTTTCCCTAACCCACGTTTCATAACCAGCCACAAATCTGATCTCTTCTTCTGCGTTTGAACTCTCTCATTCCCTTGTTTGTTTGTTTTTTTTTTAATTTTTGTTTTGGGGGAACTTTTTTTCTAAGTTTTTATTTAAATTCCAGTTAGTTAACATACAGTGTAATAATAGCTTCAGGTGAGGTATTTTTTTTAGATCCCATATATGAGATCATACAGTATTTGTCTTTCTCTGTCTGACTTATTTCACTTAACGTAATGCCCTGAAGATCTTTTCCTATTGTCACAAAAGGCAGGATTTCCTTCTTTTTTTATGGCTAAATAATATTTCAGTGCATGTGTGTGTGTGTGTGTGTGCGTGTGTGTGTATCACAACTGTATTCATTCATCTGTTGATAGATTCTTACGTTGTTTCCATGTCATAGCTATTGTAAATAATGCTGCAATGAACATGGAAGTGCAGATTACTCCTCAACATAGTGTATTAATTTCCTTCAGATGCACACCGAGAAGTGGAATTGCTGGATCATATGGTTCTTCTATTTTTAATTTTTAAAGTGACCCTCCATACTGTTTTCCATAGTGGTTGTACCAATTTACAATCCTAGCAGCAGTTCATAAGGGTTTCTTTTTCTCTAATCCTTGCCAACATTTATGTCTTGTTTTTTTGATGATAGCCCTGAATATCTTGTATTTCAATTAACGTATTCAAATTTATGCAAGTGATAACCAGAATAGGCCAATAAGATATCTATATTCTTCACACCATTTGATTACATTTTTCTAACTATAAGTTGTTAAGAGTTTACTACATGCCTAGTATTGTGGTGACACATTTACTTCTATAATCTCTATAAAATCTCAATCCCCACAACATTCCTTTAAAATACACGTTAATATAAATATTTGAAAAAGAAAAGGTTAAATAGTTTTCTGATCTCACAAAGTACTTAAGAATTTAAATTCAAATGTGGCTGGCCCCCGGAGGCTATCCTTTAAACCAGTATACTATACTTCTATCCAAAAACAGATCTGATCATTGATATAATCTTAGAATTATTGCATTGTGGCATCACTGATTACCTGTACAGACAATTACTAATTTCATTGCTTTTCCCCAGTTAGGAAAATCATATTTATTTATTTATTTATTTATTTATTTATTTATTTTCGGTTAGGAAAATCTTGATGTCAGTTAAGAACATTGCATTTTAGTTT
The DNA here is from genome assembly GCF_018345385.1 of Vulpes lagopus. Taxonomy (NCBI): domain Eukaryota; kingdom Metazoa; phylum Chordata; class Mammalia; order Carnivora; family Canidae; genus Vulpes; species Vulpes lagopus. Next base: position 29,506,774 of record NC_054845.1, read on the forward strand.
GTCATTTAATTTCCTCAGTAAGCAGAAGGTGGCATTATTTCCAGGACAGAAAGTAGCTTTATTGACTCCAAAAGCTTGGTGTTAACACTGTGCTGTTAAGGATGTGTCATTTTAAAAATAAATCACAGACATAATCAAATTTCTAATCTGTACAGAAAGGAATATATGTGTGTGAAACTCTGAGCTCATTCTCTTGTACATGATCACCATCTGCTTTCTATCTCTTTAAATGAAGTTTTGCGTTTTAAACTTTAAAAATACATTGAATTCAATAATTATCTGACCAGCGAATTATTAGAAAAACAAGATAGAGAAACCATAATTCTTTGTGCTCCAGTTTCTTTCGGCTAATGACATCTCAGTAATGAGGTCTAGATACATCGTGACACAAGTGTCCCTTTTAATTATTAGTCGGCTCTTAGAGTCAGTTACTTTGGCAAGACGTGAGGATTCTGGGGAAAGATCTCATCTCTCTCAGTCCAGTCCTGGCATATCCTCAGGACATCTCTACTGGCAGAAGTTAATGTTGTCCTAGGAAAGAAAACCAGTCTGACTATTATGGCTCAGGAAATTTCTGGACTGCTCTGAAAAACCCAAATTTTGGGTTCCTAAGACAGCATTAACTTCTGTAAGATATTCTATCTCTTTGGGTCCTTATTCTTCATTAGCAAAAAAAAAATACCTCCCTAAAATGCTTATGGATTTGTGAGGTTCAGATCAAATAATGAGCAGGGAACTCTTTTGAAAGGTGTCTTATATATGCTGGTTTCTAATCTGACATATTAAAAGCTTGGAAGTAGCCACTCTCTTTGACATCAAGTAAAAAGCCGAACAAACTGAAGAATCAACAACTCTTCTTAGACCTGTAAGAGAATTGGTTCACAGGGCAAACCATTGCCTCCAAAACTGGAGTGACTCACAGTCAAATACAAAGGATCACAACTTACTGGAGCAGAAACCAATTAGCTGAAACCTCCTCAGGAACCAGCGCTGGGGTAGAAAAACCTAAACTGTGAATGATGAATTGCTGGGGCTCAGTGTGGATAAGTCCAATAGATAAAAACTCCAGGGGGGTCCAGCCATTGGGAGGATCCTCTTTTTGTGAAATTTGCTTTCTGGAGTTCCACCATGTTCTCACAGTGAAAACGGGAGAAAAATCCATTTATGCTTCCAGCAAGGAGAGGGGAAAAGGAATAATTTTGACATATACTAGAGCACTCTGTTCGTCTAACAAGGTCTGCCTTCAGGAGAAACTATTAAACCAGAGCCTAAACAACTGGGGTTTTATCAGAACCTAACTGACTTGAGGAAAGAAAAACCTTTAACTTTCTGACCCTACTAGCTGACCCTAATACCAAAACCAGATAAAAATACTATTTAATATGTACAGGCCAATATTTTTCATTAACATAGATGCAAAAATCCTCAACAAAAGTTTAGCAAATCAAATCCAGCAATGTGGTAAAAGAATTACAAACCATGACCAAGTAAGATTTATTTCAGGTTGAAAATTCAAAAGTAAATTAATGTAATTCATCATATTAACTAATCTGTTGCAATGTGATGACAAGAAAAATCACATGATTATATCAATAGATGCAGAGAAAATATTTAACAAATCTGAATACTATTCATGAGAGGAATTTCTCATATGAATATCTATAAAAACTATGGTGAACATCATACTTACTGATGAGAAACTCAGCCTTTCCCACTAACATAAGAAATCACTGCTTTTCAACATTGTAATGAAAGTCCTAGCTAATGTAATAAGACAAGAAAAGGAAATAACAATTAGTAGATTGGGAAGGAAGAAATAAAATGGACTCTGTTCACAGATGACATGATCATCTATGTAGAAAACCTGGATCATCAAAAAAACCTCCTGGGTGGTTTGGTCAGTTAAGGGTCTGACTCTTGGTTTCAGCTGAGGTAATGACCTCAGGGTTCTGAGGTGGAGCCCTGAGTCAGTCTCTGTCTGACTCTCTGAATCTCAAGTCTGCTTGAGATTCTCTCTCTCCTTCCCCCTCTGCCCCTTTCCTCACTCACACTTGTGCTCTCTCACTTGCATGCTTTCTCTCTCTCTCATAAATAAACAAACAAATAAATAAATAAATAAATAAAATATTTTTTAAAAACTTCCTGGAATTAATAAGCAAGTACAGCAAAGCTGGAGAATATAATGTTAATATACAAAAGCCATTTTCCTATATGAATAAATGGAATTTAAAATAAAAAACACTATACCATTTACATTATTACCCCCAAAATGAAGTACTTGGATACATATCTAACAAAATATGTATGAGATCTATATGAGGAAAACTGTAAAATCACAATGACAAAAATCAAAGAAGTAAATAAATAGATATTCCATGTTCATGGGTAGGAAAAATCTATATTGTCACAATATTAGTGTTTCCCAACTTGATCTATAAACTCAATGCAGTACTAATCAAAATCTCAGAAAGCTATTTTGTAGATATAAAACTGATTCTAAAGTTTATATGGAGAGGCAGAGACCCAGAATAATCAACACAGTACTGGAGGAGAACAAAGTCTGAGAACTGACACTACATGGCTTCAAGATTTACTCTAAAGCTATGGTAACCAAGATATTGTGGTATTAGCAAAAAAATAGTCAATCCATCAAAAAGAGATATTAATAAGATAGAATAGAGAGCCCAGAAATAAGCCCAAATAAGGATAGACAATTGATCTTTGACCAGAGAGTGAAGATAATACCATGAAACAAAGAGAATTTTCCATAAATGGTGCTAGAACACTAGGCAGTTATATGCAATAAAATAAAATAAATTTAGGCACAAATCTTACATCCTTCATAAAAATTGACTCAAAATGGGCAAAAGACCTAAATGTAAAATGCAAAAAGTATAGAACTCCAAGAAGGTAAAATGGAAGAACATCTAGATGACCTTGGGTTTAGCAATAGCTTTTGGGGATACAATGCCAAAGGCATAAGCCATGGAAGTAAGAATTAAGAAACTGGACTTCATTAAAATTAAAAATTTCTGCTCCGTAAAAGACACTGTCACGAGAATGAAAAAACAAGCCATTGGCTAGGAGAAAATATTTGCAAAAGACACATTTGATAAGGGCTCATCCAAAATCTACAAAGAACTCTTAAAACTCAATGATAAGAAAGCAAACAATGCAATTCAAAAATGGGCCAATGACTTTAAAAGACACCTCACCAAAGAAGACACGTGGATAGCAAACAAGCCTATAAACAGATGCTCCATATCATATTTCTTCAGGAAAATGTGAAATATCAATACACACCTACTGGAATGACCAAAATCCCAAATAACCCAAATGCTGGCGAGGATTTGGAGCAACAAGAACTCTCATTCACTGCTGGCGAGAATGCAAAATGGTGCAGTCACTTTGGACAATAGTTGGGTGGTTTATCACAAAACTAAACATACTCTTACCATACAATCCAAAAATTGTGCTCTTTGTTCTTTACCCAAAGGAGTTGAAAACTTATGTCCATACGAAAATACGCACATAGATATTTATAGAATTCTTATTCATAATTGGAAAACTTGGAAGCAACTATGATAGTGTTCAGTAGGTGGTGGATAAATAAACTGCGGTACATCTAGATAATGGAATATTATTTAGTGCTAAAAAGAAATGAGCTATCAAATCATTAAAAAAAATGGAGGAAACTTATGTGCATATTACTAAGTGAAAGAAGCCAATCTGAAAAGGCCACACCCTGTATAATCCCAATTATATCACAATCTGAAAAAGCCAAAACTATGGAAACAGAAAAAAAAAAAATCAGGGGTTGCCAGAGGTTAGGAGGTAGGGAGAGATGAATAGATGGCTCACAGAGGATTTTTAGTACAGTGGAACTACTGTAATGGTAGGTTCATGCCATTATAAATTTGTCCAAACCCATAGTATATACAACACAGAATGTGAACCCTAATTTAAACAATGGGTAATTTGTGGCAGTGTCGTTTTATCGGTTTAACAATGTACTGCTCAGCCGGGGTACCCTGAAAATGAACGAGGCTATACATGTGGGGGAAGAGGCATAGGAGGTATGAGAAACCTCTACACCTTCTTAATTTTGCTGTGAGCCTAAAACTACTCTAGAAAATAAAGTTTCTTTTTTAAAATATTTTGTTCCAGATGGTGTTGCTATCATTAGTAGCCATTTATCTGCTGCTACTGGCCATTATGTCATCCCTTTATAGTTAATCCCTGCACAACTGTGACATTCTGAAAGTTCCTGCTCTCCCAAAATCTCAAGTTAATGCAAAGATCCAATATGCATTAATTAGTCATGGGAAAAGAATCCCCACCATTTGGAGTTGCGGGCTTTCAGTCTTTCTACCATTTTGAAATTTCATTAGGTGACTTTTATATTTTACATATAGCCAAACTTCTACAAACAACAACTTGGTTGTACACACATACCTTCCTCTTCCACTCAGAAAAGGAAGTAGGTAAAAGTAAATCCTTTTTATCTATATTTTTAAAAAGAAATAATTCAACAACTTTAACAGTTATTAACAGCAAATTACTTGTGATACTATTGTGTTATTAACCTTTAGATAAGATCACCGCTCTAGAAAATAAATTGAACTTTCAATTATTTCTTTCTAATTATTATGAAACATAAAACCTAATTTAATGCTAACTTAACAGTAATTTCATTGGTTCAGATTTTTTTCTATTTTCATTTTTGTTTCCTCTTTATATTTTTATAGTTATTTAAAGGACTTAATATATACTTTTTTCATTATAAATAAGTAGGGGCTCTTTTTTTAAAAAAAAAAAGTTGGGATTTAAATCTTATGTGACAGATACATATATTCTGTGATCCTCTGACTTAATAGTCCAACAGTTCATTTACTATCAGTGACTTACAGTACAAATCATTTTATCAAACAAGAGAAATGGCTAAGTTTGAAATTTTCCACTCAGTATGTTTACTATAAAGGAATATGAAACTGACCATTTTCAATTACTTTGAAAACAATGAAATGGAAGTAATAATGGTCTTTCCAAGAAAGAAAAGAATAAATTGTACACTTTTCACTGTGTTTATATTGCAACTGTGAAGTAAGTCCAATGTAAGTCCCAATGGAACTTGAAAATTTTCCCAAGTCATCTCACACTTCACAATTTTTAAAAATGCAGCATCATTTCAATTAGAAGTGCCAGAAAGCACCAAATACTAGCTTTATAGAGTAAAAGTCTTTTCTGCTTGATTTCCAAATGTAGAAAGAGCAAAAAAATAGAATCAAATCATGGGAAGTGTCTTTTCTAAATACATAGAGATCATAAGAAAAATATTGGTCATAAATCATTAGGCAAAATAGACTTTACTGTTCAATTATTCTCTGTACTAGATTGTTTGCCAAAAAAAAACCCAAAAAAACAACAACAAAAAAAATGGCTCCAATTCACAGTCCTCCCTGTTTCCATGCTCATTGCTAGATGACTCTGAAGTTCCTCCAATCAAGAGCTTACTCCTATGCCTCTACTGAAGAATGAGTGGAAGGGGTATGGGAAAGAGCAGGTGACTGTGGAGACAGAGGAAGGGTGAGGAAGGGAAACTAATGTAGCAGAGGGTAGGAGGCATTTTGGTTGTTGTTGCTGTTTGTTTGTTTTTTTAAGATTTTATTTATTTTTCCATGAGAGACACAGAGAGAGAGGCAGAGACACAGGCAGAAGGAGAAGCAGGATCCCTGCAAGGAGCCCGATGTGGGACTTGATCCGGGGACTCCAGGATCACTCGCTGACCTGAAGGCAGACGCTTAACCGCTGAGCCACCAGGCGTCCCAAGGAGTCACATTTGGGTTTGAATTTTGGCAGGTGGAAGTGACGAAGGATACAAACAGATGCAGAAGTGATCATAGCTGGTAAGGGATAGAGTTAGAGTGATGATTATGGTTCAGATCATCAGTGTAACAGAGCTGGAGAATCTGGGCTGGCTTTTAACTTTATTTGATCAAATGAATGTGGAACAAGTGAGGAGGTGTCAGTTCGGAGCCAAGGCTTCCAAAGACCTTACATTCTCTCCTCTCCCTCTTCCTTCTCTACAATTGTCTGAGAAAAGAGGATAAAATAACACGTAGAACAGAGCTGAATTAGGGATACCTGGGTGGCTCAGTGGTGGAGTGTTTGCCTTCAGCTCAGGTGGTGACCCCGGGATCCTGGGATCGAGTCCCCCATCAGGCTCCCTGCAGGAAGCCTGCTTCACTCTGCCTGTGTCTCTGCCTCTCTCTGTGTCTCTTATGAATAAATAAATAAAATCTTAAAAAAAAAAAAAAAAGAACAGAGCCGAATTATCCTTCTTAGGCTCTCCTACACTTGTAACAGCAGCTGACCACAGATATGTGAGCAAGCTTAAATGAGATCTGCTGACCAGCCAACTCATAAATAATAACAAATTCTGTTATTTTGTGATTCACACCGTCCAAGAGGTAGGAACGGCAGAAATGGTTATGGTAATCTCTGATTTCAGGAATTAGGACTCAAAAGTTGTTGAGCTAATTTGCTAAGCTCTGAGCCTACCTGTGATGTAAGCTCTAATCTCCTGGATCGAAGAATAGAGCCTAAATTGAAACACAAATACACTACATTCATTTGGTGTCCCCGAATTCCATTCAAATAACATCTTCTTTCAAAATATGGAAGTCCTTTTCTTAGCAGTTTCCTCTGGCTTAAAATTCTCTAAGAATCTCCAAAATGGTTTGGAGAATTTCAGGTGGGAGGACTAAAATGGATTTTTCAGGGAAACAGTTTTTAAGGCAATATATGCTACCTTCTTTGTCATGGTTTTCAGAAAGTAAAACCATGCCGAATGACCTGGCTTTCACCAGATATGAAAAGAACCATACATTCTTATTCATTTACCTTTTAGCATCCGGTGAATGATATGGTTATGCACTTCCAAAAAAGCAAAGAAAATGCTGTGCTTTCAAAGTAGCAGAACCCCATTCAGGGTAAAATGGTGTCCTAAGACAGATCATAATTTCTTTCATCAAAAACACACCATCTGCTTTTTCTCTAAGACCAGGAAAAAAACAAGGATGTCCACTCTCACCACTTTTATCCAACATAGTACTGGAAGTCCTAGCCACAGCAATCAAACAAGAACAAGAAATACAAGGCAGCCAGATTGGTATGGAAGAAGTAAAACTGTTACATTTTCAGATGACATGATACTATCTGCAGAAAACCCTAAAGACTCTACCAAAACCTATTAAAACTGATACCTGAATTCAGTAAGGTCACAGGATACAAAATCAATATACAAAAATGTGTCGCATCTCCATACACTAATAATGAAGTAGCAGAAAGAGAAATTAAGAAAACAGTCCCATTTACAGTTGCACCAAAAATAACAAAATAACTAGAAATGAACTTAACCAAGGAAGTGAAAGACCTGTACTCTGAAAACTATGAAGCGCTAAGGAAAGAAGTAGAAAACAATACAAATGAATGGAAAGATACTCCATGCTCATGGACTGGAAGAAGAAATCTTGAAATGTCCATACTACCCAATGCAATTTCCAAATTTCCATATTCAGCGCAATCCCTATCAAGATACCAACAGCATTTTTCACAGAACTAGAACAAACAATTCTAAAATTTGTACAGAACCACAAACAATCCCGAATAGCCAAAGCCATCCTGAAAAGGAAGAACAAAACTGGAGGCATCACAATCTCAGATTTCAAGATATGCTACAAAGCTGTGGTCATCAAAACAGTAGGGAACTGACACAAAAATGGACACAGAGATCAATGGAACAGAAGAGAAAATCCAGAAATAAACCCACAATTAAATGGTCAATTAACCTTTGACAAAGCAGGAAAGAATATCCAATGGGAAAAAGAAAGTCTCTTCAACAAATGGTGTTGGGAAAACAGGACAGCAACATGCCAAAGAATGGAACTGGACCACTTTGTTACCCCATACACAAAAACAAACTCAAAATGGAATAAGGACCTAAATGAGAGCCCTCAAACCATAAAAATCCTGAAGAGAGCCCAGGCAGTGATTTCTGACATTGGCCATAGCAACATTTTTCTGGATATCTCCCCTGAGGCAAGGGAAACAGAAGCAAAAATAAGCCACTGGGACTACATCAAAATACAAAGCTTCTGCGTGGCAAAGGAAATAATCAACACAACTAAGAGAAAACCTACTGAATGGGAGAATGTATTTCCAAATGGCATATTGATAAAGGGTTAGTATCCAAGAGGTGTAAAGACCTTATTAAATGGGCAGAAGACATGAACAGACATTTCTCCAAAGAAGACATCCAGACGGCCAACAGGCACCTGAACAGATGCTCCGCGTCACCCATCATCAGGGAAATACAAGTCAAACCTCAATGAGATATCACCCTCACACCTGTCAGAATGGCTAAAATCAAAAACACAAGAAACAACAAGTATTGGTGAGGATGTGGGGGAAAGTGTCGTGCACTCTTGGTGGGAACGCAAATGGGTGTTGTCACTGTGGAAAACAGTATGGAGTTTCCTCAAAAATTAAAAATAGAATTACCAGATGATCCAGGAATTCCACTACTGGGTATTTACCCCAAAATGTGAAACCATAAATTCAGAGGGATGTTTGCACCTCTCTGTTTATTGCAGCATTATTTACAATAGTCAAATTATGGAATCAGTCCAAGCGTCTCTCATTAGATGAATGGATAAAGAAGTTATTTATATATATATGTAAAGAGAGAGGGAGTAGAATAATACTGAGCCATAAAAAAGAATAAATTTTGCCATTTGCAACAACAAGGATGGATCTAAGGAGTATAATGCTAAGTGAAATAAGCCAGAGAAAGACAAATACCATATGATTTCACTCATATGTAGAATTTAAGGAACAACAACAACAAAAAATGACCAAAGAGAAAAAGAGAAAGCAAAAACCAAACACTTAACAATAGCAAGCAAACTGATGGTTACCTGAGAGGAAGTGGGTAGGAGAATGGATGAAATAGCTGAAGGGAATTAAGAGGACACGTATCATGATGAGCACTGAGCAATGTATAGAATGGCTGAATCACTACATTGTACCCTGAAATCTAATACTGCATGTTATCTATAATGGAATTAAAATTAAAAAATAAAAATAAAAAATAAAGACATAGATTTAACATTAAAACAACAACAATAAAAAAACGAACACCATCTGCTTTAAAGGTTTGTGCCACAAAGCTCCATAAATACCTGTAGTCAGAGTGAAGCACATCTTGGCAGGTAATTGCAAAGTCTTCATTGTAAAGACTAGTTCTTATTTTTGTTATTTCTAATATCATGAGTCCCACCTTCCCGGTCAGCCAGAACACAGATGCCACTTCTCGGAGATGGAGGTGGAGTAGTCCCCACTGTGATATTCAGAAGAAGGATCAAGCAGGAAACCAGAGACTCGGGTTTTCTGTATTTTCTGGTTTGAACTGTGTCTCTCCAAAATTTATATGTTGTAGTTCTAACCCCCAGTATCTCAGAATGTGACTATATGTGGAGATGGGGGTATTTAAATTGCCAATTAAGTTAAAATGAGATCTTTAGGGTGGGGTCACTAATATGAGTGGTGTCTATAGAAAGAGGAAGTTAAGACACAGACCGACAGAGGGAAAAACCATGTGAAGACACAAGGAGAGGATGGTCATCTACAAACCAAGGAGAAAAGCTTCAAAAGAAACCAACCCTGCCAGCACCCTGATCTCAGACTTCTGATCTCCCGAATTGTGAAAAAGTGAATTTCTGTTATGAACCTGCCCAGTGTGGAGTACTCTGTTACAGCAGCCTGCGCACACCAATATTCGGGTTTGGAAGACACGAGGAGATTGTAGACTCAACCACACCGTCATAAGGCAAGTACTTAAGGTGTGTTAAGTGCAAATAATGCTTTCAGGTAATCAGTGTCCCGTGAAAGACAAAGTGCTGTGAGAATGTCAAGGAGGAAGGAGTTGGCATTTTTCCTGCTCCTGGAAAATGAAAGCCTGAAGAAAATTTAAGAAGATCATCATCAAGTTTCAGGAATTTTTCAGCCTGATGTGCGGAATTTAAATTGTTTATCTGCAGATCTGATATCTTCAGCGTTATGTTCTAAAGTAATACAGGGCTTAGTAGACACAGCACTTGGGGAATCTTGACCAGAATGCAGAACCAGAATAGGACACAGCTTAGCCCATGCAGCTGGAAAAACACGACTTGGAGACTAGTTTTCTATATGATAAAAACAGGAGACTGCATTTATTCACTCCCCAATACAATCAGCAGCTCAATATCTCTATTGTCCCAACTAGAATAAATGAATTTTTGTCTCCTACTATAGCACTTTAATTGAACCAATAGTTGATAGAAGACTAGTTATATATCTATTGCTAAAGAAACAAAATTCAACCAAGTAAATTTGAAGATCTACTTGGCCTTTTGAATGATTCATGAATTGGGCAGTGACCCATCTGGAGGGGTCCTCTGAGGAGTTGTCTAAAACAGAAGGTTTTTACAGGAAGGTGGGTGGGCCAAGAAAGTGATAAGCAAAGAAAAGAAAGGATGTGCCAGGCAAGGTCACCTTCTCTTAGGTGGAAGGGCAGAGGGCAGAGGGCCTGGGTAGATTACCTCATCTTCCTTTGGGGGATGCAGAGGGCCATTGTGACCGGTGACTTCCCTGGTGCTTATCAGAAAATTCTTGATTGGCAGGTAAGACTACATTTCTGGGGGAGGTTGAAACTGCCATTAGGTTAGGTAGTAAGCCCTGGTTTGGTGACTTGGTCTGGGCATTTGGGACCTGGGGTTTTCTTTCTAACACTATAATAATACTGCACTGTGCTTTCCTATTAAAATCTTAACTCTGGAATCTGAGGGGGAGTTCTTGCCTCCTTCATACAGCATCAGGATTACTGAGCTTCTTCCTTTTCAGCAGTAGTGGAGCAGACTCATGAGTAAAACATAGTGTTTAACTATGGAGCTTAAAAATCTGGTTACAAAACAAAAATGGACAATAGATAACGTGTTATCTATACATTATAACATGTAATATGTGTCTCCACTCTGCAGATAACCCTTAACCCCATTATAGGCAGAAGAGTATATGGTTAAGAGCATGGGGGCAGCCCGGGTGGCTCAGCGGTTTAGAGCCGCCTTTAGCCCAGGGCCTGATCCTGGAGACCCGGGATCGAGTCCCACGTTGGGCTCCCTGCATGGGGCCTGCTTCTGCCTCTGCCTGTGTCTCTGCTTCTCTCTCTCTCTTTCTCTCTCATGAATAATTTTTTTTAAATCTCAAAAAAAAAAAAAAAAAAAAGAGCATGGGCAGTGCCACTCACAAGCTATGTCACCTCAGGTCCACTTCTTTAAGAAGTGATGGTGAAAACAATGCTTTCTTCAAGGAATTCACCTAGTCTTAGTTCCTCTCCTACCTAAACATTTCTCCTTCCGAGGATCATGAGTAAATAATCCTCATTTCCTCAGCCCTCACACTTTGCAATATTGCCAGTTCACTTTTGGAAACCTCTACACCTCTCAAATCCATAGCTTGCCACACTTAGATTTGAAGTGCCATGTTGTACACGGATCATTCCTGAAGGTATACACACAGCCTTCGCTTCTCCCCTGGACCTCTGATCCATGACTCCACTTGGGAGGTGGAGTCTGTTTTCTCGTTCCCGACACCTGACACGCCCAGGGCAAATTCTTGACCACCTCCAAATCTATCTCTGCATACTTTTCCTCAACTCCTTTATCTCAACTGCACCCATTTAATGATTACTCAAGGCAAGCTTTGGAGTAATTAATGACACTTCTCTTTCTTGTCACTTCGCCCAATCCAATCCATCAGCAAACCTTGTTGCCTCTACCTTCAAAGTGTATCTGGTGTTTGATCACTGCTGACCACCTTCACCACTGCTACCCAGGTTCAACCCACATTACCTCTCTCTCAAATTATGACAATAGTCAGGAGACTACTCTTTGTCTTTCTAATCCTATCTTTGTTTTTCTAAAATCTATTCTCAAGAGATAAGCTAGAGGCATGGTTTAGAAACAAAGCTCAGACATAATGGCTTTTGTACTCAGAATCCTTCAATTGCTCCCATTCTTTTAGAGAAAAGCCAAACTCCATCAAACAGCTATAGGTGATCTAAATCCTAATCCTTACAGACCTCATTTATTCTTCCTTCTATATATTCCCTTTCATTCTATTCTAGGCATACTGGTTTCCTTGCTCTTTATCAAGCTCCTGCCTCAGGGCCTAGCCTTTGCTGGAATCACTGGAATGACATTGGCTGGAATTAACTTCCCTAGGACACATTATGATTCACTCACCACTATTTCAGGTCTTTGATCAAAAGACATCAACTCCAAGAGGCCTCCCCTGACTACAGTCCTATCTAAAACAGCACACTTCTTTATCCTGCTGTGTTGTCTGTAATTTGTTTGTTCACCTGTCTCTTGTACTCTCTCCCCAAATCTGAGATAACAAGTTCTTTGTTTTTCTCACTGCATCATCAACAGTACCTATCATTAACGCACATAGTAGGAACTTGATAAACATCAGTTAAATAAAGAACAAATAAAAGGACTCTTTTACCTCTGATAAGTAACTTTCGTTGACTGAAAAATGATATACAAACTGTTCCTTTCAGCTTTCAAGACTTTCCACTATTCACCGTTTTAATTACTTTTCCTTAAGTCATTTGGAAGACAATCATCATATGGTTTCACTTTTAGTGAAAGGGACTATAAGGGAAAGGAGGGAAACTGAGTGGTGAAAAATTAGAGAGGAAGACAAACCATGAGAGACTCCTAACTCTGGAAAATGAACACAGGGTTGCAGAAGGGGGTGGGTGGGTGGAGGGACGGAGTCACTGCACAATGGGCACTAAGGAGGGCGCTGCTGGGATGAGCAATGAGTGTTATACTATATGTTGGCAAATTGAATTTAATTTTTTTTAAAGGAAAAACATAGATACCAAACAAACACTCAACTGTTTCTAAAATCTAAGCCTCTCCTCCTGTACTCTGCCCAGGAGAGATTTCCTCAGTTTCTCCACATGCACACAAGCTATTGCTTCATCAAAGTATGGCCCAAATGTTCCCACAGTTCTGGCAAAGATGTTCATATCCATATCTTTTACCCTTCTGAATTCATGTCATGATTCATGCTGTCCATGCTACCGGTTGGGACACCAATCAAAAAATAAGCACTGGGTGTTATATTCAACTGATGAATTACTGAACTCTACATCTGAAACCAATGTACATTACATGCTAATTAGTTGAATTTAAATAAAATAAGTTAATAAAAAAAATAAGTTTAAGTGAATTAGAGCCAAGTGTCACTTTAGCAAAGAACCTGACAACCATATAAGCCACATTACCGTTCTAGATATTATCATTCCAGTTTTGCAATAAGGATTTGAAATGTCATTTTACAAAGATACATTTTGGTTCATCATACACATACCAAGTCACTGCTCCCCATAGTGGAGGATGAAAAAAAAAACCTAGTGGAATTAAAATAAGATTATTGGGTTTGTTTCAAGTGACTGGGAAACTAATTCTTATTAGTTTGAATAACTACTCAATTCATTGAATCTTTAGGGAAAGACTAAAAATCAAAGTAGAATTATTTGAATGTTTCTAAGTATCCATCTCTACCTATGTCTTATACAGAGCATTAGACAAATGTGTTTAATCGAACAAGGGTTTCATGTAGCTTTAGTCATTGCCCGCTCCCCTCTTTCCTTCTGCTCTTAAGGAAGCCAAGCCCAGGACCCATGTAGTTCCCTAACCATTCCATCTAATTATAAGCAACAACACCTCCAGCTTCAAAATGCCAGTTCTGCTGAAGGGTGAGCTGAGTGCTTTACTCAGATTGATAGTCGGTCCTGCCCCCATGGATGGGACTACAAACCAGGCCATGTCCCAGGTGACATCCAATTTCCAAATGAGGCCAAGAATATTTAGAAGTTGGTTACAGCTCTGACTTGGGACTTGTCTCTCAGAGATGCCACGATGCCTTTTTAATTTCCTGACATTTTCAGACGTGGGGAAAAGATCCAGCTGATGAGTCACCAATATTAATGGGGGTTTGAATTCTATTTGCTGCAGCAGCTGCCTCTCCATTAGTCATTCACAAATATATATATATCAGGCAAACTCAGGGGAAAAGGCAGTGCTGACAGCCATCGGTTGCCTTTTTCATTATCAGACTTTTGCTGTTGCTTCTTGGAGAGGAGAGTTGTTTCCTTGCCTTGTATGTGCCTGTTTAAGAAGCCAAAAATAACTGTTGTTTACATACTACCTTGAGGGAGAGGGCTTCATTTGTTCGATGGGCAAAAAATACTGTGAATCTGCTTAATCATTAGAGGGTGAGAATTACATAATATTTCAGTACTTTTTGTTTCTCCAGTTCCTGGACTTTATATATTTGCATGCCTTAATATGGAAAGGACAAAGGATAAAGTGAAGCATTTATGCTTAGAGTAACAAATTTCATTTCAGAAATGTCCACAAATATCCAGTTTAACACTGAAGTATTAGAGTCGATGCATCCTGGCTACCTGCGTGGTTCTCCAACTGCCAGCACGCCAGGTGCGCTTGTAAAAGCCACACCAGCTGGCTCCCAGCAACGACTGAGCTTGCTGAACAAGTCCCTTCATCCTACTTGAAAAATATAAGTATTGCCTGTCTTTCTACAGGCATATGGTGAGCACTTTTCAATTTCCTGTACTTCTTGTGCTTTTCAGACTAAAAGGGGTGTGGCATAACCAGTTCTAAAGAATCCCCTTTGTGAGTGAACAGAGGAAATTTTTATTCAGAGAACATCTCTTGAGTTCTCTATCCTGAATCATGAGCCCATATCAGGCTCTCAGCTAGTTGTTCTCAAATATTAATGTGCATAAGAAGTGCCTGGAGAGTTTGTTTATTTTTGAGATACAACCTAAAGATTTTGGCCACCAATTATGATATGTATTTGTGGGGAAAGTCCTACTCCAGCAAGCAATGCTCTAACACCAGCTGGGTGTCCTATAGTTCAACATAATTCTGACATTATCCACACAGAGATAGCATCAGATTCCATGGATTAAGGGCTCAGTCTTAAAAGATTGCACCCCTCCCCAGCTTCAGATTATCACCCGTGCTTGTGACTGATTGGTTTATAAATTGGAGGTTCCAAGGATCCTCTCTTTGGGCTTGATTAATTTGCTAAAGCAGGTCACAGAACTCAGAAAAATATTTTACTTACTACATCACAAGTTTATTATAAAAGGATGTAACTCAGAAACAGTCCAGTGGAAGAGATACATAGGGCAAGGTATGGGGAAGGGGTGCAGAGCTCCTGTATCCTCTCCAGGGTGCCACTCTCCCCGCACTCCTACGTTTGCTAACCTGGAAGCTCTCCAAACCCGGTACTTTTGGGTTTTATTGGAGCCTTCATTACATAGGTATGATTCATTAAATCATTGGCCATTGGTGACTGATTCAACCTCCAGCCCCTCTCCCCTTCTCAGTCAGGGCTGTGGAACTGAAAATCTCAATCCTCCACCCAGAGTTGGTTTTCCTGGCCATCAACTCTCATCCTTAGGTACTTTCCAAAGCCACCCCATTAACACAAAGCTAGTTGTGGTGAAAGGGGGCTTGTTGTGAAAGGCACGACACCTGTTTCACCTTTATGGCTCTGAAATTATTTCAGGAACTGAAAACAAATACTAAATATGACAAAAAGATGATTTTGTTACTCTTGTCCTTCCAGATGTTCCAGGGGTTTTGGGATCTGTGAGCCAAAAACAGTAGAGGAAGACCAAATACATATATAAGAAACCCGAGTGACTATATATTTCTTATAAATCATATTGAACATCTCCAGTAGCTCTTGGATAAAGCCCAGGAATCTGTAGTTTAATAAGGATATTGGTGATCCTGATGAAGGCAGTCCACAGTGCAAATGTTGGTCAACGCCAACAGTATTCGCAGTTGCAGAAATCTGCCGCGACAGAATGTGACCATCTATTTCTTAGTCAGTACTTCACTAATTAATAGTAAAGCTGCCATTACCAGTTTAACTAAGAAAGGTGAATGTCCTACAGCAAAGCCCAGGCTGAGAGCTCCATATCTCCATCCTAAATCCATAGCGTTCCCAGGAACTCACTCAGCACAAATCCAGAAAGCAAATATCTGTGCCCTCGGACTGTAAGAGGAATTAAATATCCCACCCGCACGGCTGACCTGAAAAACTACTTTATCACCACTTTGTTCTAGGGCTTCCTAGGTTCCATATGATCTTGTCGGAAATAGGCAGTGCCTTCTTGTTTAGGTTGATTTCTATGAGTTCTGCCATGAACTCCTCCAAGACCAGTCAGCAGGAGGAAAATTCACTTCTTTCAACTTGCTTGTGGGGAAGACAAACCGACTGGTGACACTCTCTCTTAGATCCTGCTCATGAAGGAAAGGGAACATAGATACTTAAGCATCCCTAAGAGAACAGAGTGCATTTCCACCATGGAGGGTACCACGGTTACCACCAAGAGCCACATCTTAGGTGGGAGAGGACCATATATCCTTCCTTCTCCACTGCTTCCCGTAGCAATGAGGTCCTTCACCTTCTCAATGACTCAAGTCCGCAAGGTAGTTTACAGTGGAAATCTCCAGAGAGGCTAAATGGAATAAGAGGGATGGGGCATGTCAGAGCCCCGTATAATCATAACCCCAGTTGAATCAATGCCATGCTGCTTCTTGCCCACCTGCACTTCACCATTCCCTAAGAAGCCTACAGCCATGCGTGCCTGCAAGCTCATGTACCAAGCATTCTTCCCAATTATAAGCACTTTATATTAAGACTTCCAGGTTACGGAGAAACTCAACCCAAAGGAAATAAGGAGAGGAGTGGTGTTTATTGCTTAAGGCATGGCTGGGCCAGAGTTTGAATGATGGCACCAACTAAACCCCTTCTCTGTTGCACTATTACACACCACTGTTCTGCTTCTCCCTGCCAGAAAGCATCATTCTACAGACATGCTTTCTTAATGCAAAGAGAAATGTGTGTGCTGCTACTCACAAAACTGCATGATTATGACTTCTAAAAAGAAAACCAATTATATTAAATTTCAGTAAGAACTGTGATCAGCACTGCTTGAGCCTGGTACTTACCCCCGAATCAAATGTTGTGCCAGTGGCTTGACTCTCCCTCATCATCAACCTTAAATTATGACCCAAACTTGACAGGGGACTGTGGGGGTAAGTTAGGGGTCAGGGCATGAGCCAGAGGAGTGAATGCAAAGGCGGGGGTGGGGGCGGGGTCAGCATGCAGAGCTATCTCTCCTCTCCTTCTCTCTCTGCCTTTTCCATCTTCTCCCCCTCTCAGTCGTCCACTCTCCACTCGGATATCACCTCCTGGGAGAAGGCTTTCAGAACTCAGAACTCCTGAGTGCCAGCTGCTCTTCACAGAATGTTCATGTCCCTGACACTCCCATACAACAGACTTCCTTAAGTACGAGAAACACAAACACCTACCTGTATCTTGAGCATCTGCATCCTGGAACATCATTTACTAATTTTCTCCTAAAGCCTATATGAAAAGTAAACACCTTGTGGCAAGAAGCAGTGAGTCTGGGATTTGCCCCCTAGCCAGAGCACAGATGGTCCCAAGCATCCCTCCTGTGGAACTTTTCTCAAACAGGATTGGTTCCAGATCTTTTTTTTTTTACCACTTGTAATTTATTTATAATTTCTTGAAACAGCCTTATTAGGGGTATAATTGATATACCCTAAAACTCATTCATCTTCAGTGTACAATTCAGTGATTTTAGTAAACCTACAGACTTGTGCAACCATCATTATAATCCAATCCTAGAACATTTCCAAGAACTTCAAAAGACCCCTTGTGCCCATTTGTGGCTCCCTTCCCACCTCAGCCCTGGGTGAGCACTAATCTCTTTTTGTCTCCACAGATTGTTTTTTCTAGACAGTTCTTATAAATGGAATCAAATGAGATGGAGTGTTTTGTGTCTGGCTTTTTCCCCTTAGCATAAAATCAGTTCATCCCTGTTGTAGCAGGTACCAGTATTTCATTCTTTTTAACTGCTGAGTAGTATTTCTTCTGCAAGGATGTGTCACATTGTTTATTCAACTCCTGTTCATTATCCTGATGAGAGGGACAGAGAGTATCCACGGGAGAAGGAAGGGGAAGCCAAAGGGGCCACAGCCTTGTTGACCCTGGGTTTCGATCCTTTTGCTGTGGTGGTCTACACTCTTCTCCAAATGACTGTGACCCAGTAAAACAGCCCCAGTCTAAACTGTGGCCTCTCCTGGCTGAAAGGCAGAGACAGATCGAGAGATCATGGCAAGAAGAGCAGAGGAACCCAGAAACCCAGAGCTTTCTTCAAGGTGTTTTAATCAGGAGCACACAGGTGGCTCCGTGGTTGGGCGTCTGCCTTTGGCTCAGGTTGTGACCCCGGGGTCCTGGGATTGAGTTCCACGTCGGGCTCCTTGCATGGAGCCTGCTTCTCGATCTGTGTCTCTGCTTCTCTGTGTCTAACATGAATAAATAAATGTTTTTTAAAAAATGTGTTTTGATCAGGGTCCATCAGATGTGACTACAGAAAAGGATACCATTTATAGGACAAAGATCTGGTATGAGCTCAAGATTTTTGCATATGTAAGGAGAGGAGTAAGTCAAACTCAATTTAAATAGTAGTTACCCTAAAAAAGATGCTTATAACCTGCATGTCTGTACTTAAAAAAAATTATGTATGGGTCTTAGGAGCATCTTTTGGGTAAGAATTATAGAAAAGAAGCATTTTTTTTTTCATCTTAAAGTAAAGAACAATAAAATCAATCTCTTAGGAGATAATAATATATACTTTCCAGTACTAATTTTTCAAAAATGTTCTTTCCTGATATATCAACACACACACACACACACACACACACACACACACACCACGCCACACCTGTTTCTTTGCTTAAACATGCTAACATCCTTTACTTTTCAATTCTCCAATTAGTGCCAGTTAAACTGAGCTTTGCTAATTAAATAAACAATTAGCTCTGAGGTCACATTGTAGGGATAACGGCGGAGAGAGTATTAGAAATTAGCTCACACATTATCTGAGATTTTATTCCACAGCACGCATACAAAGGAGCTCTGCATCCAGGGCACGAGAGATTACTCATGAAAGGCATTTACAGTGAAAGATAATGAGGGAGCTTTCAGCAGGCCCTGGGTCTGCGGCCTTCCCGGAGGCCCCTGGACAGTCAGAACACAGGCAGCGCTGAATGCGAGCAAGGTGACATTTAGAGTACATGGTTCATTGAAAAGAGCAAATGTATGCAAACCCGGGAATGTCGTCTTGGGGGAAAACAAACCTTGCTAGTGCGAACACCATTGTTGTAGCCGGTGTCCTTCCCAGCTTTCAAAGTCCCCGGATTCCCTTGCCTCATCCACTTCACTCTCCGCTATATTTTTTTTCCCTGCATAAGATTCAGTATGAAAGAACTGTGGGTATTCTTCGAATTTTAAAAGTTGGTTTTAGAGAGGAAAGGTAATTACTGGAAAAAGACTGGGTATATTGTTGTTTCATTAAAGAGAACTAAGTCTTGAAATGCTAATATCTGTATCTCCCCTAGGGATGAGGTGTTAGGGAGCACTCAACTATGTGACATGGAATCCCTCAGATCCCAGTGATGTCCCCATATTTTAACCTGATTTCTTGCTTACGCCTCCTTTACACAAAAATAGAAGTTCACTATAGAAATTTCTTTGGGGAAAATGTCAAGAAAAGTTTGAATCTTCTGTGCTGCTCTCTATCAGTGATGACCACTATGAACATCTTATCTATAATATTCTAGACTTTTCTTAGTAAATGCAAATGTATGCATATATGCATCTAACTGGACATATATATTTATATATTCATATTCTTTTTATAAATGGAATGATCCTAAAATAGATTTTGTAACTTTCCTTCCCTCAGCAATAAGAAATGTACATATTAAACACCACTAAATATACATTTGCGTTTTCATTCCAAATAGCTATATTGCATTTCATAGTATGGATGTCCTAGAATTTATTTAAACCCAGAATCAGGAAAAAAAAAAAATCAGAAGCATGACAGAGAGAAACCATGATTCTAAACTTCCCCAGATACACTACTCAAAATACAACTTGATGCTTATTCGTGCATACTGAGCATTTTGTGGTGTAGCATTATACTAGAGAAGGCTACAGTGAACACTGTAGTTGCAGAGATGCTGGAAGGATTAAAAAGTATAACAAGTGCTGGAAACATGTTTCAAGACTCTCTGGAGTGTGAGTGAACCATAAGCCATCAGTGATGTCCTTCTGTAACATCTACCATGGTTTTTTGCACATAGTCAGCGATCAAAAAATATTTGTTGATTGGAAATTAGTAAAGAAGAGGTGGAAACATATGACCTTTGCCATGAGCTGGAGGATTCTAACGTAAGTAGTTGCTCTTTATGTCCTCCTACAACTGAGACTGAAGTATAACTCTTTGGAATAAAGGCAAACAGGGATCACTGCACATCCCAGAAATTGCTGGAAGATTCCAAAAGGAAGTGTAAGACACAAAGAAAGCAAGCCTTCTACCGTAAAAAAAGCAAAACATTGGAGAGAATGTGAGAGCTGGTTTAGGATGTATGAGCCACAGTTAAGTTGAGTCCTTGAATATCGACTTGCAAGTTCCCAAATGTTAATTGAGACAAGCTTGTCTTTCTGTACAAGAAAAAGGTTGTCTGGCCAAAGCATGAATGGCTACTAGCATCAGTGAAAAAAATATGTGGAATTGGCAGGTGAAGATTGCAATCTCTATTTTACCAAGAAAAAGAGGCAGATGCATCTGTGCCTCTGGAGAATGTATGATGACCATAACTGCCAGTGAAGCTGATTGAAAACTCTTTAAGTTCCCTGCGCTTCGTGGCAAAAACCTAACCTTTGGTTGGCATGATCCACCATCAAGCCAAGCCGAGCCTTTCCACATTTCTTCCTCATAACAGCCTTTTTTTCTTTGCATCTAAAATCTAACAGGAATCTCACTTTTCATGCAACCCATAGCAGGACTCCAGCTGGTTTTACATCATCCTTTTATTGTAAAATGTCTGCCAACCTTCCATTTTATACAATAGCTCCTATTTTCTTTTCGGTAAATTGGGGTATTCTTAAATGCACATCACTATGGACAGACTTCAAATATTTTTCCACCGCAAGTGCCAATGGCAAAAACCTCAAAGCCAGTCACTGCACCTTTAAGGCTTTGCCACACAAAGGTTTAAAATGTGGTTTAAGTTGCCAATCTGATCCCAGTACACTCCTGCCTTCTGCTTGGTGAAAAGCAGCTGCTCCTATGTCAAGTTCATCTGTTTAAAATATTTACTGTATGTAATCCTCATTTAGCTGGTGGGCCTTTGCCATGGAAACTGTCTTAGCAACCGAGATGAACACCAGCAGGAAAATGAGCAAACATTTGAAAGGGCAGAAGCACCTCCGCAAAACACCCTTGGTCCTGAAAGGAACAATTTCCACATGTGAAACACTGGGGAAATGAGTGCTGCTTAAATACACAGGAGCACACTGGGATCAAGTGCTATGCCAGCCTTCTGTCATTATGCCTGATCTTCAGCACAGAAAGCCAGACTGAAGATGCCAGCCTAAGGATGCTCACCTCAATCTGTAATTACACACCAGCTGGAACTACAATTATTGGAGCTTGTCAGCCTTCCTACTCAGCCTTGCAAGCTTCAGGCATAGTAACCTACAATAAGCGAACTCAGTCCCATCCAGTTTCTGAGACGGTCCATTTATGCTTTCAACAATTATTCATTAAGCGCCAACCAACGTCAGGCATTCAGCTACAGGCTGAGGATAGAGTGGTGAATGAGATGGCTAGGACCCCAGTTTTCACGAAGCTTGCACTCCAGCATATAAAGATAGTAAATCCATCCATTCACCTAGCCAGCCATCCATTCATACACACACGCATTAGACATAAACAAATAAGTAAACAACCTCGGATACTAATAAGTGCTGTGAAGAATCAAACTAAGGAATGAAAGCAGAGTAGTGGGGGCTAATTTAAGGAACTTGATCAGTGAGGTTCTATTCATGTGTCTCCAAGCAGAGAGGAATGCCAGAGCATAGGCACCAAGGTAGAAACCAGCTTGACATAGAGCAAGAACAGAAGTCCAGAGAGTCCAGCGGGTAGTGAGTGGAGTCCTGCCTTGGTTTCTTGAATTGAGCTGGATCTTGACATATGGTGATGCCTCCCTCGGGTCAGACCCTCTTCTTGTGGTTCAGGAGGCTGGCTGTGTCCTGTTTTGACCACGCAGTAAGGCCATTCCTATTCCCCATTGAGAAGGTTCCCTCTGGGTGTCATCACTGTCTTGAAGGTCTCAGAGCTAGGCCTACGGCCTCCTGATACGCATTCTTGGAAATCTGATCATATCGCTTTACTCAATGCATTTTAGACTGTTAGCCAATCACCCCAGACCAGTTGTTTAAGTCTTGACTATCTCTGATCAAATCTTAATCTTTTTCCCACCAGCCTGGGATAGAATGCCAACACACTTTACATACAGCAGGTTTATTAAGGCGTATTTTATATTTTATTGGATAATAAAATTCATTCATTTTAGTGAACATTTCTAAGATTTGAACAAGCATATACAGTCACACAACCATTGTCATAATAAAACTATAGAACATTTCCACCCACCCTCCCAGTTTTTGCTTGCCATTTTGTAGTCTCTGGCAATCACTGATCTGTTATATGTCACTAGTTTGGGATTTTCCAGAATATCCAATAAATGGGATTATAGAGCATGTAACTTTTTTAATCTGTCTTCTTTCACTTAGCATAATTCATTTGAGATTTCTCCGTGTGTATCAATGGCTCTTTTTATTGCTGAATAGCATTCCATAATGAGTATGTACCACAGTTTGTCTTTAAGTACCTGAATGCCATTTGGATTAATTGCAGTTTTTGGCAATTGTGAATAAAGTCTCTATGCATATTTATGCAAAGGTTTTTATGCAAATATGTAGTTTAATTTTTCTGGGGTAAATACTAGGGATGGAATTTCCAGGTTATGTGGCAAGCATATGTTTAACATTATCAAACACATTTTTAATGACACATTTTAATGACTTTTTAATCTGAAAAGTACACCCTTGTATAACAGAATGAAGATTAAACCTGGAATCTAAAGACCTTATTTCAAGCCATACATTTGGAACTAATAATTTTCATGACTTTGGGAAAGCTATTTCACTATTTTTCCAGACTCATTTCCTTGCTATATAACGTGGATGATCATAATTTACAGAGCATATTAGCGTAACATAAACTAACTGGAAAAGCTTTATAATATATAAAATATTATATTTTATTTCAAATTATTATTATATTATATTATATTATTATTACATTTTATTGCAAATCTCTTACAAATGAGAGGTCATATTAGCGTTTAATGGATGCTGCAAGTGGCTGGCACAGCTAAGTCACAGGCATCCACAAACCATCCATTTTACCCTTTAGAATATAAAGTTCTAGAGTTGCACTGTCCAATACAGTAGTCACTAGCCACGATGTCTATCTAAATTTAGATTAACTAAAATTAAATACAGTTAAACATTCAGCGTTCTCGCTTGTACTAGCCACATAGCAAGTGTTCAATAACCACATGTAGCCAGTGGTTACCTTATCACACAACACGCGATAAAACATTCCCTTCATTGCAGAAAGTTAGAGATATGTACTGATTTAAAGGGCAGATTCTATGCTGTTGTTCTCAGAAAACAAAATAGCAAAAAAATCCTAGAACCCATTTATAACCCAGTATCAAAAATTTTGCAGTGATGATCACTACCCATTTTGAGCTTGAGACTTTAAACCAGCCCTATAAGCCCACACACCCAGGCATGCACTCGCTTGTAAAGGTAAATCCCAAATACCTACCCATGAGTAATGAAATCATCCTGTAGAATTCTGATCTGCTCTTGTTTTGATCCCAACTTGTTTGAGTACCTACTCCTGACTGTCTCTAATTTATTATCTTGTTCTTCCTCCTTTGGGCTTGGCATTTGCTTCCAATCTCACTGGCTTAATTTTGAATTCCTCCTGTACTCTTCTGGAGGTATCCACCCCTAAAGGGTACATTGAATAGTTGGTTTCCCCAAGACTAATCCAATTTATGGTGCTGACCCACCCTTATCATCTTGACCCCCCTGATGCTGTGTTGGATAGTAGAAATGCACACACGATTATGCTATGAGGGAAGCAGCTGATCAAATTATGTCAAAATTGTTGACTGCTGACAGGGTCATGTACTTGAATGCTTTCAGGAGTCAGACTAGCAAAATCATGAGTGAAGTGTTCTGAGTTTAATAGTAGGGGCGGAGGGTATTAAAGCAGACTAGAAGCCTATGCTTTATTGGGACACCTGGGTGGTTCAGTTGGTTAGGCATCTGACTCCTGATTTCAGCTTAGGTCATGATTTCAGGGTCGTAAGATGGAGCCCCACGTTGGACTCCATGCTCGGTGGGAAGACTGCATGGGATTCTCTCCCTCTTCTTCTCTCTCTGTCCTTGCCTGGACATGTTCCCTTTCTCTCTAAAATAAATAAACAAATCTTTTTTTAAAAAAAATCATATGCCTCACCATGAGAAGCTCAATTAAAAACTAAAATAAACATTGTATAAGCAATTGGAAGTACAGAAATTGGAAGAGATAACATTATTTCTTTTTTGCAGATGATGAAATAGTGTCCTCGAAAAACCTAAAAGAATCAATTGCTAAAACTAACAAAAACAGTAAAAAAAATTCAGTAAGCTAGAAAGATATACATAGTACACAAAATTAATACCTTCATATATAGGAAGCAGGAGAGTGAGGTTCTTGTCTCGCGGAGTAGAGTCAAAGAACGAATCTCAGACAAAAGAGAGTGAGCAAAGCAAGAGTTTTATTAAGCAAGGATAGAGAAAAGGCTCTCAGGAGTGAGAGAGGTCCAGACAAGGTTGCCACTGGGAGCTTGTAGGATTGGTCTTTTATTGAAAGTTGACCAGGGAAACTAAATCCTTTTAACATCTCTATTGATAACACCATTGAGTAAGGACTAGTAAAAATAGCCTTACTTCCTTTTGAGGGTCCTGTAATTCTTTGTTGGTCGCAAGTAGCTGTTATAACAAGACCCCACCCACCTCTGACAGGTAGAACAGGATGGTCTGGTTTGTTTCTTTATCTCTGGTTTTCTTACACCTCCACATTCTTGGGATTTTTGTGAGCCTTATCCCATAGCTCCCTACTTATCTCTCCCTACCTAGCCCCACCAGCCCTTTACTTATATACAAACAATAATCAGCTAGAATATAGAATAGAAGAGCAGATTTTATTTACGAGAGAGAGAGAGAGAGAGAGAGAGAGAGAGAGAGAGAGAGAAGAAGAAAGAAAGAAAGAAAGAGAAGAAGAAAGAAAGAAAGAAAGAAAGAAAGAAAGAAAGAAAGAAAGAAAGAAAAAAGAAAAGTTGAGCAAGAATTTGAAAAATCCAAATAAGAAAGGCTTTAAAGTGCTCTTCAGACAAGATAAAGTTAATTGGAACAACAGAAAGACACTCTCCTTTCTGAACAAACCCATTTAACTTCAAACTTGTCACATTGCCCCAGGGTAATATATAAATAAAATGAGATCTCATAAAAAACTTAAAGTTTGTTTTTTTCTAGAACTAAATAATTCTAAAGTCTACATGCATTTTTAACCATTCAAGAACATCTGAAAAGAAAACCCTAAAAAAGAAGAGCCATGTGAGGGGACAATTTCTGTTAGATTTAAACAGTTTTACAATAGAATGGTCCTGGGACACCAATTAAAGGGAATAGAAAGTTCAAAAATGGAAGGAGGGAAGGCAGGAAGGAAGGAAGGAAGGAAGGAAGGAAGGAAGGAAGGAAGGAAGGAAGGAAAGGGATTAATTTACTACAGAAACTTAAAGTAAAATCTTTTGCATGAAAAAATGCCATCAGGAAAAAGGGAAATTACAAACTGGTAGAAAATATTTGCCGCCTAGAAAAAAAGGAGTAACCTTCTTAATTTATAAGTAACTTAAAAATGAGAAAAAAAGAAACACCAAAAACTTGATACAAAAAATGGACAGAAATTAAGACACACAAATTAACATGTAAGGAAGAAAATAAGCCTAATTTTGCTTACAATAAAATAAATGCACAACTCAGATACCATGTCTCACCGCTCAGACTAGCAAAAATCAAAAGTTTGAGGAATACCCTGTTGACAAGGCTGTGAGGGGACAGACACCACAGCCATACATTGTTGGTAGTTGTATGAAATGGCGTAAACCTAAGCGGGGCAGTTGGAAGTATCTTACAAAATTATCTGCCTTTTACCCTATGATCTAGCAATCCCCATTCTAGGAATCTACCTGAAGGCATATGTCCACAAAAGGAAACAACACATACACAAGGTTATGCACCGAGTTATGATTTACAGTTGCAAAAGATTGAAAACAATCCAAATAGTCAACTGGGGAGCTGTTGTTGAATAAGCTATGGTAATCCACACAATGGAGATTTGCAACTGCAAAAAAAAAGGAAAAAAAAAAAAAAAGGAAGAACTTTATGAATAGGTATGGCCTGGATTCCAGTGTCTATTGTAAGCTTAAAAGAGCAAGATCATGTATATGGAAAAATAGGCTACTTTGGGTTTTCAAAAAAAAAAAAAAATAGCTCCATTGAAGTATAATGGATATACAAAGAACTGCATGTATTTCCTGTGTACAGTTTAAAGAGTTTGGATATATGCAAACGCCCTTGATACCGTCACCACAGTCAAGGCAACAGACATATCTGAAACCTTCCAAAGGTTTTTCTGTCCATGTGTTCTTGTTTTACTGGTGGCAAGAACACTTAACTTGAGATGTGTCCTCTTACCAAATCTCAAAATGCACAAGACCGTATCGTTAACTATAGGCACTATGTGGTACAGCGTATCTCTAGAGTTTCTTCATCTAGCATAACTTAAAATTTTTTACCCATTGAGAGACAATTCCCCAGGTCCCTAACCACCCAGCCCCTGGCAACCACTACTGAAGCCTCTGCTTCTATGAGTTTGACTATTTTAGATACCTCATGTAAGTTGGAATCGTGCAGTATTTGCCCTTCTGTAACTGGCTTATTTCACTTGGTGTAATGTCCTCCAGGTTCATCCACGTTGTCGTGAACGGCGGGATTTCCTTCTTTGTTAAGACTTTAAGACAGAGTAACATTTCACTGTATGTATATGCCCCATTTTCTTTACCAATTCAGCTATTGATGGACTCCTGGCTTGTTTCCATGCTATTTTTTCTTTAATTAAAAAAAATGGCTAATTTATTTTTATTTATTTATTCCTTTTCATGCTACTTTTGTGTGTATGTTTAAAAAAAACTGATCAAACAAATGAACTTGATTACCTGTAGGGGTGCGTGGGAACTGAGTGGGAGCGATGGAGATAAAAATAAAAATTCTAAGGGTAGACCTTTCTTAATGTCTGCTGAATCATGGAAGTACTTTACATAGTCCAAAAATAAAATTAAATCAAAAAGGGAGGAAGTTCACAAGATATCAGCACACTGCACTGACCCACCTGTTCCCCCACTGGTGACCCATGATCACCTGCAGGCTTAAGGTTTTCCTTAGCTTACTAAGGAGCATTCTGCGGCTGAGGATAGAAAATATGTGCTTGGGGAAGGAAAACTGAGATTTAAAATTAGGTTAAGCTAATTGTACTCACCTTCTTAAAGACTCATGGCCAGTTATACTATAATTAGCTATTCAGTTCAGTTACCTTCATAATGTGTAGAGAGATAGTAGTCATAAGTGTTCATTCTGGCTTATAGTTTTTTCCCCAAAGTGATTCTGATCACAGACCAAGTTCAAAAACTTATTACTCGGTTTCTAAAATTTCGGGAAACAAGGCCAGCTTTCCCTAATTTCCATCATCTGACTCACACACCAAGCCCCTGAGGCAGCAACACAAACATATTGGTGTCAGCAATTATGGGCTGACTCATCCGAGAACATGCACAATTAACCTATTGAACATCGCTCTGGCAGCCCGTTTCATCCTCAGTAGGACCATCTGCATCGCATTCACCCAGGGCAGAAGCCCAGCCAACCTGTCGTGCATCCCACGCGTTTCCGCTCTGACGCCTGGCCAGAAGCAATTCATAACCCCACAGCGCGTGCTGCATTGGCCTCGGAGCTCACACTCAAAGCATTGCCTCTGAGTGAACAGACTGAGTTACTCTGCGCTCACGGTGCTGACCCCGAAAGCTCCCCAAGCTTTAGAAAAATGATTCCCTACTGTTGCAGGAACCTCACCTAACAGTTCACAAAATACTACAGGGATTAGGAGTCTACCCCTTTTTGCTTGAATAGAGGTGTAGCTATTTGGCTTGCTCAATGGCCCTAGGAGAAACACTTGATCTCTCTAAATTTCAATATCTTCATTTGCAGGGGGAAAAAAACAAACAAACAAACCAGCCAACAGGCTTTTTTGTAAGAATTTAAGGAGATACTTTAAGAGGGAAGCACACAGGACCCATTATTCAATATGCTGGGAAAAAATTAGCTCTTATTTCTATAACTGATTGAAATCTTCTTCATTAAGAATCCCCCTCCACCTCCCCCAACACACCATGAGTAAGTGAGGAAAAGTACAAAACAATAAAATATTAACATCTACTATAGAAAAGATCTCAAAAGATCTCAACATTATTTGTCAAATCGTCCCTGCTACTCTTCTTCCACAAGATGGATTTCTAGGGAGACTTATGCTGGTGGAGAAGGGGAAGATCTGGTATTCACTGATCTTCCCCTCTTTCAGAATGGCAGGTCTGGTCTTGTCCAGGGCTGAGCTCTGTGGAGATACAAGTGACAGGGTCCCTAATTGGGTGCAGTTCTTCTACTGTTGTCCACTGCTCAAGTCCTAGCTGACATATTTGTGATGGATTTCTTTGTATTGGTCAAGATTTGTTTATGGGGCCCTGCTTAAGTCTGCAGCTTTCCTGTAACACCTGGTGGTGACTCCCATTTTTCTCTGTCCCTGCAACTGTATGCCCAGAAAATTCTTAGTTGTTCTTACCACCACCAATATGAGTTTGTAGAAACTTTCAGTTCCTCCACAATCCCTCCTGGAGCTGAGCGCAGCTCAAGAAAGCTAGCTCCTCTGGCTAGCACTCTACTCCCTTGTTATGCCATCATTCTCTTGAACATATGTGGTGCCAACCACGTAGCAGTCTCCTCCCAGGGGTTCAAAAGAGAATAAGATCAAATCCCTTGTCTCAAATTTATCTCATCCCATAGAACACCCTTCTCACTGTGGCCCTCCCTCGAAACACTGGTCCAAGGAGAGCTCGAAAAACACATCATCTTCCAGCAATGTTGTCTTCACACAGGCTCTTTACTTCTTTGTCTGGGATGTAGCAATTTCATATTCTCCTTCTAAAAGTGGCATTTAACTCACGCATTCTCTGGGACCTAAAGGTGATGAAGAACAGGATGAGAAACCAGTTTGCCGATAAGGGAAGCTCCCAAGTAAAGATTCTTTGTTACACATGTAAAGCATGAAGCAAGAATGTTGATTTTCTTCCTCGGCGCTCAGAACAGAACTACAGAGCTACAGAGGAGACCTGGCCATCCAATAATATGCAGTTTTCAATTTGGAATCCAAAACTGATCACACTGTAAGGAAGCATGGTATTTGAAGAAATGAGTGAGAGATAATGTGAAAATTTGGGATGGGGGTGGGAAGCCACAGTCCTACTTCCAAGGAGATAAAGATCACGAAGAAAAGCCAAGATGATCAGGGATATGTGTACAGGCTAAGTTGAGAAAGAAGGCTAAACAGATCTTTAATGGAGTGGTTTTGTTTCTCCGTGACTATCTGAGAAATGTGGACAGGGGGAGGAATAAAATGAAAGAGAAAAGACAAATCCTGCCTGAGGGAACAATGTGTCTCCACGGCTGGGTATTAATATCGTCTGAGAGAGTTCGCGGTGGGCTACATCGCAGCTGCTGCGTGGTAGTCACAGATGGCCAGTTCAAGACATCTTACTGAACTCATGTTCCTCTTTTCCAAATCCCATTACAATCACAAAAGAAATACAAAAATATAGTCACCGAAGCTCCAAAAAGGCAGAAAGTTGTCAGAGGAAGATGGGACAGTTGTTACTGATCTGCATATTTACTTACCAACAAGTATAAATGCTTGCCATGTGCCAGGCGGGCCCACACCCCTCCCCTTATGAATCTGCATTCTTGTGGGAGAGAGCTCCTATTTTAGCGCAGCCGTTCACATGTGAAGGAACCCATGCAGCCATAAAAGATGTTCACCAGGAAAATAGAGTTTTCCCAACAGAATCACAGAATAACTCAAGGTCTTAGAGACTCTATCTATTGGCACAGGTAAGAATTCTTAAATTTTAAGACAAGGGGTGCCTGGGTGGCTCAGTCGGTTGGGTGTCTGTCTGACTCTTGATTCTGGCTCAGGTCATGATCTCAGGGTCGTGAGATTGAGTCCTTCTTTGGACTCTGCTGGGAAAAGCCTGCTTTCAATTTTCTCTCT
This sequence comes from Vulpes lagopus, assembly GCF_018345385.1. Classification (NCBI taxonomy): domain Eukaryota; kingdom Metazoa; phylum Chordata; class Mammalia; order Carnivora; family Canidae; genus Vulpes; species Vulpes lagopus. The sequence continues at coordinate 29,537,429 of NC_054845.1, forward strand.
CTCCCTCTCCCTCTGCCCCTCCCCACCTCTAAAAAAACTATAAGACAAAATAGGGTACTGAGTTACACCAAAACTTTTGAAAATATGCATGAAAACGATACTTTTCTCAGAAAGGTTAAAATATATATATTTAACTCAGTAAGATGTAGAAAACATGGATAGATGAGTAAATGAAAAGTTGGTCAAATGACTACTATACAATGTTTAAAGGCATCAGAATCATAATTTCATAGCCAGATTTTTCCAAGTCTTCATAGAAAACAGAATATTTGTGTTCTATAAATTTCAATATTCTGTTCTACAATATAAAAAAAGATACAATATTTTCCAAATCATCAAACAACATTGATATAACCCTAATACTAAAAAAAAATAGGAATTCAGGAAAAACAAACAAACAAAAATCTATGGAACTAATTACATTCATTAATAAATTAAGGGAGACTTTCATGTAATCATTTTAATAGATCTTAATAGGTTCTATTTAGCATTTGACACAATTCCACATGTTTATATTTTAAAAAATATTATTAGCAAGGGAAGAATGAAAAAAAAAACTTAACCTATTTTTTTTTTTTTAATTTATGATAGTCACAGAGAGAGAGAGAGAGAGAGAGAGAGAGAGGCAGAGACACAGGCAGAGGGAGAAGCAGGCTCCATGCACCGGGAGCCCGATGTGGGATTCGATCCCGGGTCTCCAGGATTGCGCCCTGGGCCAAGGACAGGCGCCAAACCGCTGCGCCACCCAGGGATCCCAAAACTTAACCTATTTTATAAGTGTTGTCCAACAGAAATTGAGAGCAAGTATTTTACCTAATGGTAAAATATTTGTAACATGCTCATAAGAGTAGAAAAGATCATAAAGATGTCCACCATCATCATTGCCTTTTGACATTTTGTTGGCAATCCTGGCCAATAAAGAAGATAAGAAAAAATAAATAAAAGGTATATATTCACTTTGGAAACAATGAAATCAAAACCTCATTATTTTAGATGATATGACTGTCTACCTAGAAGACCCAAGAGAATCTAATAATTTTTAAAAGCCTATAAGAACTAATAAGAAAGTTTCAAAAGTGGACAGAATTAATTGCTTAGAATTACTGCTAATTAGAATAGCAATAGAAAATATAAGAGAATAAAAAGGTTTTAATCATAATCATAACAGAAATTATGAAACCTGTAGAAAAGAAATCCCATTAAACGTGTGCACTATTTTTATGAAGAGTATAAAAGATGCTCTAAGGAGATACATTATGTTTATAAGCAGGATGTGGAATTTGCTTGGTAAGCAGATTCTCAGATTCACCTAGAAGAGAAAAATGCATAGAAATGGCCAAGACATTTTTGTTAAGGAACAATAAAAGCATGTAGTCACTTGGTTAATAGATACCAAAGAGAATTATAAGGCTGTGATAATTTTTAAACTATAAGTTTTACCCAAAATAAACAAAGATCAAGTCCACAAAATAGAGAATCCAGAAACAAGAATGCATGCCTATGATAATTTATAATTAGTGATATTTCAAATCATGAAAAATGAAGGCCTCTATCCTAAAAATGGTGTTGTAGCCATTTCTGTTTGGAAATACATATGTGTGTGCACATGGATGCCAAAAGAGAACTTATGGGTTTTCTAGTTCTACCTGAGAGTTTTACAGAGCATCCATTGGCCTAGAAAACTGATTAACACACCTCAAAGAAACGCAACTACCTAAGGGTACCCTGGAACAAGACTTTTTAAATTAAAAAACTAATGGGATCCAGGTGCTTTCTTATATATTTTATCGTTTATTCTTCATTTCAACTCTGCAAAAGGCTCACGATTATCTCCTTTTTTACAGATGAGGAAAGTAAAGTTTGGATAGTTTATGTAATTAATTTCCCTGAGGACTGTACCTCAGTTAAGCAAGGAGCCAGGATTCAAAATTTGATCTATTTGCTCTAGCTTCTTCCCACTTCATCATGTTGCCTCCTACGCAAGTCCTTGTGCAGAGCTTTTAAAGAGCAATGAATCCTAGCCGCTCCCAAGGTAACTATTCCCCATTATTATTTATTTGCTGAGTGTTTATACAACAGCCTCCAGAGACCCCCATCCCCAGGGACCCTGTCACACTAGGTTGCCCATGTGGGCTGTTTGATTTAAAGTTGATCTCAAATTGCCAAAGGAAGATGTCAGTTGTTCCATTAATTGAAATGGCATGACATAAAATGTCAATGATGCATGGCCAGAAGGCCCACAGAAAATAAGAAAACATTAATGAGATATAGGCCAGGGATTTCAGAGTTTCAAGAAGCAGTATCCTCGGATCCCTGGGTGGCGCAGCGGTTTGGCGCCTGCCTTTGGCCCAGGGCGCGATCCTGGAGACCCGGGATCGAATCCCACGTCAGGCTCCCGGTGCATGGAGCCTGCTTCTCCCTCTGCCTGTGTCTCTGCCTCTCTCTCTCTCTCTCTGTGACTATCATAAATAAATAAAAATTAAAAAAAAAAAAAAAAAAAAAAAAAAAAAAAAAAAAAAAAAAAAAAAAAAAAGAAGCAGTATCCTCCACTGAGGTTCTCTTAGCCAGTGAGCCCTTGCGCATCGAGGGAAGTAACAACTGTGAGACCACAGACACGCTGATCCTTTTCTCAGTGGATGCCAATCTGAGGACAATATGAAAACATAACAGGGCAAAGGAGAATCCTGGTGGGAGAGAAATATCACATGCCCTGGAAAGAGGATCCCGTAATGCAATAAGAAATCCGTGAAACTGAAATTCATTGAATGTATTTTTTTTGTCCTAGGCTTTTTTCCATTTATATCTGGGTTTCTTCTAATATCTTGAAAAGCTGCCCTTTTCCAAATCTTCATCCAAAATTTATGCCCTGAAATAGATGTCAGATTTTCCCTTTGGTGTTGAGTCTCCACAGCACACTCAGGAATCTCTTGCTGAAACATTGGGTTCTCACTGAGTGTAAAAGGTAAACTCCTGACCACAGGACAGTTTATGATATGACTCCTGCCTACACTTACAGTCTCGTTTTCTCGTTCCTTCCCCACACTCTTTCAGTGTGCTGTGTGATATCCCCCTACCGTGCCATTCCTCTTACTCCTCTGCACCTTTTCCATAGTGTCATCATGCCTGGCACATCCTGGTCTCACGGTCTCCTGTTTACCTTCCAAGATGAGGCTCAGGTGGCACCTTTGCTCTTCCCAGCTTTCCCAGATGTAACATAATATTCCACAAGTCTTATCTTGACCCACTTTTGAAGTCATGGCTACAGACTCTCAAGTCCTCTTCCTGGGCCTTTACCAAACCCCCAACCCAATTAGTCCCATTTTAGGCCCTAATACTCTTGGGCCACAGTAGTCACATACCCACCTGCCAGGAGCCCCCAAATACCCGAGGGATGGTGCCTTCTTCTTTTGTTCTGCAGAACTATTCAAAATATCCAGTCCCTAAAAAGTTCTTGCAAAACCTGGCTAACTCCACCTCACAGATGGTGCCTCCTGCAGTCCCTGTTTGCTGTTACCCTGTCCCCAGGTGCAGCCCTCTTGTGTGGCAGCCTTCTCTTGTTAAGAGCTGCAAAGAACAAGAAGTTCTGCTCCTGAGCATCTTTGTGTTGTGTTCTGCTATCCAAAGAACCAATAATAATACCAAATATAAGGACACCTGGTGGCTCAGCTGTTGAGCGTCTGCCTTCGGCCCAGGGCGTGACCCCGGGATCCTGGGATCGAGTCTCACATAGGGGTCCCCGCAGGGAGCCTTCTTCTCCCTCTGCCTGTGTCTCTGCCTCTACGTGTCTCTAATTAATAAATAAATAAAATATTTAAGAAATACAGAATACATGGGGATCCCTGGGTGGCTCAGCGGTTTGGCCCCTGCCTTTGGCCCAGGGTGCGATCCTGGAGTCCCGGGATCGAGTCCCGCTCAGGCTCCTGGCATGGACCCTGCTTCTCCCTCTCCCTGTGTCTCTGCCTCATTCTCTCTCTCCCTATCATGAATAAATAAATAAAATCTTAAAAAAATAAAAAGAATACTGAAAACATAATTGTGAAATGCCAGATGAGCAAGGCACTCAGGCTCTCCCTTATCTGTCCGCCATCAGGATCAGCTGTGACTCAACAAAGAAGTTGATGATCATGGTCAACACTTCCAGCCTCTCTTTATGAATCCTGTTTTTCCATTTTGGTGTCTCTTTGAGGTAGGAGAACAAACTTCTATTTTTGGCAGTATGCACATCAGATACCTTTTAAGTGAGAGTTCCCAAATGAGAGCCTTTGAAGACACAGAACTGGAACAGAGACTTCTAACCATTACAGGAACCGTCTCCAGACTGAAGAAAAACTCACCTGCCTACCAATGAAATGTGTCTGTCCTGCTCTAGCTATTAACTGCAGAGGGAAATCTTTGAGAATTCATTACCACGAGTTGCCTTCACATGGGTTTGCTGTTAAGATTACACTCTTTGCTTGGCCTGAAAAACCCCAAGCCAATTCTTATGTTGGTAACCCATCAGGACATTGGATAAAACAAATAAATTCCCTCTTAAGGTTACGCCCTCCTCCCCACCCGTGGCAGAGTAGGTAAATTCACACTGCCTATGAGCTCTGAATCTAATATTTAAAAAAAAAAAAAGAAAAAAGGAAATATGACATTGCCTGGTGTGAGACTAATTAAAGAAAACAAGCAGCAGAATAAAATCCCCCATGAATATGATATTGGAATGATTATATATAGAACATAAGTGTCTAAAAAATAAACTATAAAACATGAAGGAGTATTTATACCCCCCCAAATCAGGCATAATTTAAAAAGAAGAAAATGCTTAAATAAAAAGTATAATATAATAATTGTAATAAAAACTCATTTAACAATTGAAGCAGCAGATGAGATATAGCTCAAGAGAAAATTAGTAAACTGGAAGATAAATCTGAAGAATTTACCCATACAAAGTGCAGAGGCAATAATAGTAAATAAGTATATGGTACTTTTTATGTTCAAGTATTATACAAAATTCTCTAATTGTATTAACTCTTTTTATTCCCAGTAAACGTTTATAAACTCTTCTGTTTTCATTTTACAGACAGTGGAATTAAGACAAAATGAAATTAAATACCCTGCCCAAAGTCACACTACTAGAAAATGGCAAAACTGCAATTGGTACATTTAGGCTCTAGAGTTTACAATCTTAACTGTTAAGAGACATGAAAAGAAGAAAGAAAAATTCTAACATTTATTTATTTATTTGGAGTGTGACACATGAAGAAAGAATAGAGGAGAGGTATAATTAAAGAGATAATGGCTGAGAATTATCCAGAATTGATAAAAACAATAAGTTATCAGATTCAGGATATTCCAAGTCTCAGGCAGGATAAGTAAAAAATAATTCTATGCTGACACGACAAAAATAATTCATAAGTATTGTTTTCAGATAATCATTCTATCAGGTATCAGGATATTTCATCTTTATGCATGAAAGGAAGAGAACTAAATTTCCAGGTTGCCCTGGCTAACAGACAAAAAGAGCTACTTAACATATCTCCCCAAATTATAGGCATTAAAATGTATATTCTTAGTCATAATAAACAACACAGCATGACTGACAAGCCTGAGCTAATGAACATGCCTGGAACCCTGAAGAAATAGAGAATAAAATTCTCAAAATTCTCAGCCACAACATAAATCCCAATAAAGCTCAAAAATTGCAGTTTCATTGCAAGGCAATAAAGCTTGAAATCTGATTTTTTAAATGATAACTTTTTAAAAACTTTAATATTTAGACACTTTAAAATACATTTATACATAATTAATGGCTCAAAGAAGAAATCATAACAGACAGTAGAAAATATAGAAAATGAAAAAGAAAATACAGAAAATGAACTACAAATGTCCCAGGGCTCTACCTCTCCTGTATCCACACCTTCTTTTGGGGAAGAAATTGATGTAAGTTTTTGGTGTAAATCTCAGACCCTGAGCCCTCTGCCCTGGGGACATTTCCATTTAAAGTACATCAAGGTGGTGAGAGCCTCAATGGGACAGTCTTAAGTGATCAAATTCTGGTCCTGTCCCTTACCAGTTGTGTTTCTCAGTTGTGTCACCCATCAAATGGGAATAACCATAACTTTATATAAAGTTATGATAGTTGAATATATATATATTATATATGTAAGCATATATGCACATACACATATGTACAATATATGCTGCTGGAAAGTTACTTGACATGAAGTGAGCAGCATGTAAGTGTTGGTTGCTCTTTTTGTTGTTAATAGAACCTCAGTGAACAGATGGAGGTAGTGTTTATGGAACACAAACGTCTTTAACAAAAGTCCTAAAATCATGTTTTAATCAGTCCCCTTCTCTGCCTATGGTTGAATCCAAATCTACTACTTAGTTCAACCACAATTAACCTTCAGCACCTTTCTCTTTCTCTCCATCTCATGCTACCACAGACTTGGTCTAGGCCATCTAGGTAATGTTTCCCTTGAATTATTGTTACTTCTTCCATTCTGGAATTTTCACCTGCTTGCTTTGCTCAAGTCAGAGCAAAAGGAGACAGAAACCTGGGAAATCCTAGGATCATTACATTCCACTGTCTTCCTCAGCAACACATTGATGCTCCATGAAAGATTCACCTCTTAGAAAGTAAAAAATTACATTCTAGTCAAATGGAATTCAAAATCAAGTTTGACAAAACCAGGTTGATAGTTCATAAACTACTATATAATACGCATTGTTTTGGGTGAGAGTAATAAATTTTCTGCTTAAATGGAAGGGGGTTCAGATTATTCCCTTGCTTTGCCATGCCTGCAGAAAGAATGAAAACCTGCAGGGTCCAGAGGAATGGAATTGATTCTTAAATTCTTTAACATGGGCCATAAAGGGCTAGACCTCCATTTGAAGGTGACAGAGCTTTCTCTCTTCTCTCTGCAGGTAGCATGTTAAAGCAGACATTTCCATCATCTGTGTTTATCAATTATTCACTGCTTCCCATGTGTGGGAGGAGGAGTCATTCATCTGATTGTTTAGAGAGAATCCAGGACAAAAGAGCAGATTCCGTGCCTTTCCATCTACCTTCTAGAAAAAGCCTGCTATTAATTTCCCGACCCCCATCTCTCTCCCTCTCCTCTTTCTCTCTTTCTGTCTCCCCCCACCCTTTCTCCTTTCATCCTCTTTGCCCATAAACTAGTGACTAAATCAACCTGTCTCTGCCCTATTTGTCTGGCTGTCTCCTATTTGAGGTGGAAGCCAGGAAGGAGGACCCTCCACCTTTGTTTATACAACCAGAGACCCTGCACTTTGGTGAATAAAAGAGACTTGCTTGGTTCCTACTGGATTTTCTGTTCTTTGGGGGCACAAATTACCATCTACAACTGGAAAAGAAAGGGGCTGAGTCTTAGGTCTCTTTACCTCTGTATGTACACACTCATCTCTGATTTAGAATGAGGGGTACTGAATAATTTATACTAAATGTGTTTTCTTGCCAACATACAATTCTTTGACTTGTAATGTTGAGAAGATAAATCAATAAGCAGCTTGGTCGCAATAACCTTTCCTAGGAAGGTCTCTATGAACTCAAAATTTTATTAGCATTATGTTCAATGGTTTCAGTAATTTCAGACCATTTCCTCCTACAAGTGAAAGAAAACTTTTCATGGATCAAGCAGAATTAGATATTGGCATTTCTTAGGGAAATATGAAGAAATTGTACATGAAGAAAAAAATGCAAATGAAACAATAGGTTAATACTCAGACTGATTACAGGAAGCCAAAGTACCCAAAGAAGATAAAATGGAAAGCATGGAGAGTCTTTTAAATGAGACTTACTTATGCCTCAGGTCCTCCTCCTCAAAAAAAAAAAAAAAAAAATTAAGAAGAAACTATGCAGTTGAATCAAGGCTTATGGAAATGTCCTCTAATGGAGCAATTTTTTTTTTTTTGGAGTAATTGCAAAGAAAGCAATTTGGTGGATTTTACTTGAATAGCACAGAATAATTTAAGGATGTAAGAGCACACACCCTTCATATGAGATCGCCTTCTTACTGGAAAGACTACCTCTGCATTGCAACCATAGCTTGGGGCATTTCAGGCACCCACTACAGCTTTGATTAATTACTTTCCTTGTATTTTATTTTATTAGGTAGTCACACAGTGAGGAATGAGGACTGATTTGATCAGAAAACAGCTTCTGTTGAATCAAAGGTTTAAAAAAGGTATTGAAATGTGGTGAATCAGGCTAAACAGAAAGCAAATGGCCATCATGAGACTCTCAACAGCTGTTTGCATAACATGGGGTCTCCTAAACCTTGTGTCCTTCACCCCCTCGCTTCGGGGTGAATGCAACCCAAATTCAGTTATTTTTCAACAACATGATTTGGTACGCCCCTCTACAAAAAGAGAACTTAAACAGAAAAAAAACACTAAGTAGATGTTTTAACACTTCACATCCTCTGAGCTGGTTAGAGTAGTTAGAGAAGGCAGTTTGGGATGAGCAACATTACAGGTAGTGAGGGACAGGGCTTGCATCATGGTTTTTTTTTTTTTTTTTTTAAGATTTTTAAAATGTATTTGTTCATGAGAGACACAGAGAGAGAGGCAGAAGGAGAAGCAGGCTCCCTGAAGGGAGCCCGATGCAGGACTCGATCCAGAACCCCAGGAACACGACCTGAGCCAAAGGCAGATGCTCAACCACTGAGCCACCCACGTGCCCCAGGGAAGTGTCTTCTTCAGTATGATTTATTTTGTGCATCATACATTCAGCCAGCATTTATTAAGTTCCTGCTGTAAAGTACCACACGAAAAGTTTTATGATGATTTCCATATGAAAATGAATAGGGGCTCTTTAAAAACATATTTTATAGAGAGCACAACATCATTTTATCAACACCAAATCCTGAAATTGTATAAGGAACTGTATGTTAATTTTCAGCTTCCAGAACAATCTTCAGGTGTCACCCCCAATCTGTCAGAATGAACAATTTATCTCCTAAAGTTGAATATCTAGGATGGGAGATAAAAAAATCTAGAATCATTCAAACATGAGGATTGAGTCCTACATCAGTCTCCCCACAGAGAGTCTGCTTCTCCCTCTGCCTCTCTGTGTCTCTCATGAATAAATAAATAAATAAATAAATAAATAAATAAATAAAATATTTAAAAACAAAACAAAACAACACTTTGCTAATAAAATTAGCATATGCCCATGAAGTCCTCACTCATAGATCAAGAAAACTGTAGAAACTGAGACAAACCTATAGGTTTAGCTTAAAAAGTATTAACTACACAAATATTCAAGGGCTTGATTTTACGTGACTTATTTGACTTCAACCAATTTAATGTTGTTTTTAAAAATTATTTTTTAGGGGATCCCTGGGTGGCTCAGCCGTTTAGCGCCTGCCTTTGGCCCAGGGCACGATCTTGGAGTCCCGGGATCGAGTACCGCGTCGGGCTCCTGGCATGGAGCCTGCTTCTCCCTCCTCCTGTGTCTCTGCCTCTCTCTCTCTCTCTCTCTATGTCTATCATAAATAAATAAATAAATCTTTAAAAAATTAAAAAATTAAAATTATTTTTTATATTTGCATGTGTTTCATAGTTAATATACAATGCAATTTACAGTTTCCAATCAATTTTTATATCTTTTTTTTTCCTTTTTTTTACAAGCAGGTTTGGCAGTCAGGTAGGCAGGTAAAGTATTTAGGTCTGTGGTCTTGTCTAGCCTAAAGAATTGCACACCTCTGGACTTCCTTTTTCATTTCAAAAGTGGAGAAAACCAGGAAGCCCTGTATACCATTTGTTCTTTTCTCTTCTTGAGGCTCTTCTGTAAACATCCCCAAATATTTGCTTTGTGAATAATATTTTCTGCCAATCCTTGATTTTCTGAAATCCTCAGGAAAAATTAGTTTAATCAAAGATTATCAAACTGTTGACATACTAGAAGTCACCTCCGTCATGACTCAAGAATTCAAATGACGCTAAAGGAAAGGCAGTAATCCAAACAAACTCATTCTTTAAGGGGTTTGAATTAAATTTTCAAAATTTGAGAGATGAATAATGGAATAGAGAACACTTAACCTTAAATTACAAAGGTGAATACTGACATCAGTAGCAATAGGAGATTTACAAATAAAATAGATTTTCTTCTTATCCAGAAGGCATAAGTCTTCTGGGAGTCCTCGTGTCCAAGCTGTCTCTATTTTCTCTATTATTTTGTGCCACAAACTTGAATTAAAAATCAAAAATCTATTGAATGTAGGAGAATGTGGCTGGTAGGCAACTGTGTCTTGCCCTACTGAAACCTAAGGAAGGAAATTATAAAGAAACGTAAAAGTCGACATTATAGTTTAGTTTGACTTCTAGAAAATCTGTTCAGTACTGGGTAAAACTTAAGAGGAATTTTCATGCCTTTGTCAGATAAAAATGGCCTAAATCAATGTTTCATAGAATTGATATTCCCTTCACATATCAATGTTTTTAAAAGATTTTGGAAATTTGGATTATCCTCATGTAAATAAAAACGGATAATAAGCTATAATTATATAATCTTTTTTTCACAAAGCACTTTCGTATTTATTGACTCTCGTTGCCCCTGTAATAAACCTGTCGAATAGCCAGGATATTTTTCTTATTTAACTAGTAAGAAAACTGAGAGTTGGCAGAAAGTGAAATGCGTGAGACAGAGTTGTATAAGTGTTTTCCCTCTTTCCTCTATCTAAGTCCAAAGGAATCTAATTTTTCTCTGATTGACAGCCTGAAGTAGAGCAAAATACTTTTTTGCCAATGTCATTTTAATTCAGTTTGGTGATAAATTAAAATTATTTTGCTCTAAGGAACTAAATTTCTACAAAAAGAAAAGAGATTGTTTCTTTTGCTCAAAGATGGAGTGCAATGAAAATGAAACTCTAGATTCTTTCACCTTGAGTTCTGAAGTGAGCTAGTTGACTCCTCAGGTTCAAATGTGTACCCAAAAAGCATGTCCGGCACATCCTAAGGAATCCTGGTTGTGCTTCAGTGCATCTTGGATTAATGTCATCAGACCTTTACATTGTTCATTCCTATGCAAGACTTCTATGCCCCTTGAAGTTAAGGCATCCCAAATAGCTTTTTTTGGTCTCCTTTGATCAGTGCTTCTGATGCTCTAGTGGGAAGGGAAAAGGTATTAATTTTTATTTTTAAACTACTCAGTTTGGGAAAATCTGACCCTTAGAGACAGACTTAAAACATAAATAAGTATTAAAAAGGAAAATTTCCCTCTTATCCTCTGATTTCCATGAGTAGGAATTTTTCTTAAACCCTTTAAGCCTCTGTCCCAAAACTTACTGTTGGGAGTAGATCAAGTTACTCATGTGTGAGCAAAACCCATTGGTCCTAGGTAGAGTTAACTTATCAAAAGTGTGGGAATTTGGTTTCTTTCTTTTTCTTCCTCCACCCTATGTCAGCTGAGGCAATGATTTCCTTACAGATTAAAGCTTGCTTTTGGACAAGTAGACCCAAAGTCAACTGGGTGAGCTCATTTGGTTCTGTCCCTGAACTACATTCCTACCATTAACTTTATCACCAATAAAGTTTTGCTTATGCTGGCTCTTTTGTTTACTTTCTCAATTTTTTTTTTTAAATCAAGCAGAAAGGAAGTGTTCTATCTATTGGGTTTTCCTCAAAAAAGGAAATAAACTTTACTCAAGGATAATAAACTTTACTCAAGTATTCAAAACAGGGGAACTGAATTTAGAAAGTGGTATATGGAATTTCAAGATGGCCTCCAAGGTTCCCTCCACCTCGGAGTTCTCACCCTGTATAATCCCCTACCCTCGAATATAAGTGATATAGTGAATACTATAGGAAATCACCCCCGTGATTTGGTTACTAATAAACTGACTTTAGGTTGTCCAAATAAAATAAATCTTACAAATCAATACCTAAAAGACAGATGATCCTATAAGAAATTGGGCAAAAATATAAACATGAATTTCTCAAAAGAGAAAATTAAGTGACCAGTAAACAAAGAAAGTATTTCCAAGTCACCCATGACATTGGTGGAAAAATCACTAGGGTTTTGGTGGTGATTAGGGAAATGGAATCACACATTGTAATAAGAATGTAAATTGTTCCAACCACTTTTTTAGAGCAACTCCTAGAAGTTGAAGATGTACATAACCTTTGACCAAGCAGTTTAAAGTTTCTTTTGCTTTCTGGGAGAAATGTACTCATAGGCACAGAGGCACATTCATAGATGTGCATGTACTATTTATGATATCAGGACAGTGAAAACCACCTTATTATCCACCAGGAAAGGAATGGAAAAATTACATATAGTCTAAATATATGATGAAATACTATAAAATGAGTGAACTAAGTAGATGAACAAGGTAAACCACAAAACATAAGTATAAGGGGAAAAGTTGGAAAAGGCATTCGGATAGTATATCATTTATGTAATATGTCATTTAATATAATTTATGCTAAGTTCATATGTTAAGAAATATAACTTAATGTACAGAATATATGATATATCCTTTATTAATACATATAAATATGGTAAATATACAGGTAAACACACTGATAAGGCATACATTGACTTGATGAGTAGAGCATACAATCAGAAATTAGACTGTATATTTCATGAGGACAGGGACTTATTTACAGCTATTCCCCACACCTAGAAGAATATCTGATAAATGGTAGGAATTAAGTAATTATCTTTGAACAAATGAATGAATACATTTTTATATCTAGGGGAGAATGAGAAGAATGGAACAGGGGAGATTTTAAGATGTGTAAGATATGCATATAACAAATGACATCATAAATTAAGTCTGAAGGATGAGTTCTTCTAATTTTTTGAAGTATTAGATCATTTAATATTAAACATTTAAAAATGTCTGTAACACTTTTTTTCTTATAAAAGAATTACTACCCTTTCCCTCTGCCACCAGAATATCTTTAGAGAGCCCACATACTATTCCATGGAAGAAATCTCTCAGTACACAAATCAAAGGACTGATCTGAATTTTAAATGACTAAAACTTCAGCTAATAGTTGCGCTACTGCTCCACTTACAAGCACAAGTAATAATCTTCTTTGTTGAAAAATTGGATTATTACCTTGTTTGATAAATTTTAAATGAATTTCTAGAAGCAATATAATTAATTACAGGAGACAGAGTTGGTAAACTTCCAAAGCAGAGTTAATTTAAGTTTTCTACCTTTTGTGTAATTACATGTATTCTAATTTCATTTCTCTATGGAAGAAAACACAACAAAAATGTCCCTCAAGCGAGACACTATAATAAGAACTAGATAATCAGATATCTGGGATGTAGTTCCTGCCCTCCATGATCTCCGAGTCTAGTAGGCAAGTTAGAAAAGTAAACCATTAATTGTGATCCAGGGTGACTACTGCAACCATATAATTAATCAGAAGATTGCCAAGCACGTTGAAAGGGTTCTCACAATCTAGGGCTATAAGGAAGGCTTCCTGGAGGGAATGACACATGAATTAGACTTCGAAGGGTGTTTGCCAAACAGAAAAGTTAGTGGAGTTAGTGAGGGGCTGGGGAGATGACGGAATTTTTTCCCCTAGACCACAGGACAGTATTTTTAAATTTTCCATAGATCAAGAAGTGTATCTGAGAATTACAAGGAAGATAATAAGCTGTCGACTAAAGAAGCATTTTGGAGAGTAGCAGAAAAGAACTTGGGAAACAGAGACAGGCACAAGACCATGAAGCACCTTATAATGCCAATACATCTTGGGATGCCTGGGTGGCTCAGCAGTTGATCATCTGCCTTCGGCTCAGGGCGTGATCCCGGGGTTCACCACCGAGTCCCTCATCGGGCTCCATGCAAGGAACCTGCTTCTCCCTTGGCCTCTGTCTCTGCCTCTCTCTGTGTGTCTCTCATGAATAAATAAATAAAATCTTTAAAATAAAAATTAAGAAAAAAACAATGCCGAGACATCTCATAGATTCAGAACAACTTCAAGTCCTAGGTTATGAGGAACCACTGAAACGTTTTAAACGGTGGAGTGATACATTCAGGTTAGATGTAATTCAGATTGGAGAGGATGGTTGGAAGTGGGGTCAAATTGGATGCAAAGAGAATAGGTAAGAATCTATTAAAAGGAGGTATGATGAGGCTTCCCTACCCTGTGATAGCACCATGGGAATGGAAAGGGAAATATTAATTCAAGACACATTTCGGACACAGAATCTATATTTGTAAGCATTACTTTCAAAAGAGGAAAAACTAGGGCAGTTTGATAAACGGCCACAATTAGTATCTTCTTTTCTTCCAGATCTCCTTGCAACGTGACTCTGCAGCACCTTCCATCAACCACAGGGCCTCTTCTCCACCCCTTGAACCCAGGCTGGCTCCTTGCCTTGCTCTGACCAAAAGAATGCTGCATATGTGACACTGAGCCACTTCCAAACCTAGACCTCCTTGCTCTGCTTCTGCTTCACTCTGTTCCTTCCTAAAAACAACAGTGAGTGCTTTTTTTTTTTTTAATCTTTAAAGGTTTTATTTATTTATCCATGAGAGACACAGAGAGAAAGAGAGGCAGAGACACAGGCAGAAGGAGAAGCAGGCTCCACGCAGGGAGCCCTATGTGGGACTCGATCCCAGGATCCCAGGATCATGACCTGAGCAAAAGGGGGATGCTCAACCGATGAGCCACTCAGGCATCCCCCAGTAAGTGGGGTTTTTTTTAAGGCTTAAATACTCATGGGCATCAAAGGGGAGCAAAGCATCAGAAATGACAAAAATATTGGAATTAAACTAGCTAACTAGTTTTCTATCAAAATACCTAGTAACCTGGACATTAAACTGGCATAATTTGTTTGCAAAGCCCTTTGGTTCATGGAACTGACAGATTAACAACTATTACTTGAAAGTAAAAATGAGTTAAGTTAATTTAAAGATGCAGCAGCTTGATCTAAATGAAAAGTCATGATATATAACTAAGTCTTCTACAGCTACACCTATTAAACCATGGTCTTTGGGCACAATGTCAACAAAATAATCACC
This sequence comes from Vulpes lagopus, assembly GCF_018345385.1. Taxonomy (NCBI): domain Eukaryota; kingdom Metazoa; phylum Chordata; class Mammalia; order Carnivora; family Canidae; genus Vulpes; species Vulpes lagopus. The sequence continues at coordinate 29,552,434 of NC_054845.1, forward strand.
GAGTTTTGAAATAGTTGCTGATGTTCCTTCAGAAGATTTTTGTCTTCTGGTTTTCTTATGGTCAGTTTTCTTACTAGAGCTCCCAAGGTGGATGACAAATGTGGGCAACATTTTGAGCAAATTAAAGTTCGTTATCAACGTTCTTGAAAAATAGAGATTTAACAATTAATTTATTCTTAAGTACTTGCTCTTATTCTTTAGCTCATTTCTGTTTTAAAGGTTTACTGCAAAAGTTTAAAAACATCATCAGACAAAAAGAGCAGCTGTTGACCTGCAGCATGCAACAAATTATAAACAATAAATCATGGCAAGAACGTTCTGGTGACTTTCTGAGCACTCTGTGGCAGAAAACTCTATTTCCCACACATATCTCATGGTTCACCTAACCTGTAATTCCTGGTTTCCCACTGATCCCAAATCACACCAAGTGGCAGTCTGGCAACTTTCTGGACCTCACAGATCACAGCCAAGACCATGGCATCCCTGGGTAGTGCAGCTAAAGCTAGCAAAGGCAAAGAATGGTTCTTCCACCACCATCTGAAACTGGGAAGAGTTGGCTTCCCCTAACTTCTTATGTGCATGTACTTGGTTTACCTGCAAGCATCCTCCATGTTGTCTTAGAAAGGAAAGTAGTTATCACCTTACATCTAGAGAGGGTTGGAAAAGAGAAGTGAGTTACCACTAATCATCTCTCAGATTTAACCATGTGTTAAAGAATTCTGTTGTCTACACAGGAATCTCAAAACTATGTTACCATGGTGGAAGGTGGAAGTACACAGTAGAGGCTTACTGAAACCCATCCCGACTTATTTAAATGTAACTTCCGATTATAAGTTATAATTTATTTAAAAAATGAAAAATTCAAGAAAATGTTAAACAGAAAAGACACCAGGACCAAAGGCTTAAACCTAGACTGCTCTCAGTAAGCTGGCACCTAGGGTTTTGCATTATAAGCCGCCTATTGTCCATCCCCAGCTCTGGATCATTAGCGTAGATCAAGGACTCGGACTCCAAGGATAGGAAGCAGAAATAGGCAGTAAATGCCATGAAAGCACTAGAAGGAGAATCGCTGGTGGCTCTCACACCTACCCTCTCTGTCCCCGCAGCCACAGCTACTTTCTCTTTGATGACTAGCAATTAGGCTACAGAGGTTATAGGCCCTCAGCATCAAGGTATTCCGTTAATACTTCATTGCATATAAGATATTTCAGAACCAGGAGCCCCTGGGTGGCTCAGTGGCTGAGTGTCTACCTTCGGCTTAGGTCATGACCCCAGGATCCTGGGATAGAGTCCCACATAGGGCTCCCTGCATGGAGCCTGCTTCTCCCTCTGCCTGTGTCTCTGCCTCTTTCTCTGTGTCTCTCATGAAAAAATAAATAAAGTCTGTTTTAAAAAAGTGTTTAAGAACCTAATATGTTCAAAGACACATATAAGGTGCACTGATTGTCTTAGAGGCACCTCTCAGTCCTGTCTTATGGGGGCAATATATATGCACCCAGTGGGAAAAGAATGGAAAACAAAAATTCGGGACACCTGGGTGGCTCAGTGGTTGAGCGTCTGCCTTCAGCTCAGATAGATCATGATCCTAGGGTCCCGGGACTGAGTTCCTCATCCAGTTCCCCGCAGGGAGCCTGCCTCTCCCTCTGTGTCTCTGCCTCTCTCATGAATAAATAAAATCTTTTCTTAAAAAAAAATTCTTCCTCCTTTATTTCCTTTTTAAATCAATATTTCTTCAAAGTAGATAGCATAGAATAGTAGAAAGTCTTCTCATCTCTGGAAGAATTATGTGTTCCCATTGATCTCAGGAAGTTGCCGATCAGAATGAGGTACAGAGATCATGTTCACAGAGGTGTGATTGAATTAATTTTGTGAACTTTATAACAGAAAATGCTGTGCTTTCTGATGCCCAATAACCTAGCAAAGATTTCATGAGTCACCTATTTGTTCCTTTTACAATTAATAGATTTGATTCCCATAGGATCAGGATGTCATTCTAGAACCATGGATAGGTGCCCTTAGGACCTTTGCACTTTCACATCCAACATCTCTCTAATGCTCTTAAGGAAGCCTGAATGATATTATTTGTGAAGAAGGAAAATGCAGTAGAATTGTTTCCTCTTTTCTTATTCCCATCCAAAGCCACCAACTATACCCTTTGGAGGAAGGGGTAGCTTTTACAGAAAATTTAGAGGCATTAAGAAAGGCGTCTATCTGCACTCACTACATATTTGCTGTCAAGGCAACCCATTTTCAGGAATTTAAACCTTTCATTCCACTTTAGAGATAAGTGTGAATCCAGTGCAATCCTCCTAGAGAGTAATGGATACAACAGTGTACAAAGACAACAGTGTCCTCATAGACAAGAGATCCATAGATGTGTAAATACTTGTGGGTGAGTCTGGTCCCTGATTTTTTTACAAATGAGGAAACTGAGATTAAATGTAAAAGCGCCCAATACACACATTTGTGACCAAGACATGGACTCAGGTCTTCTGATTGCTCACCCATTGTTCTCAGAGAAAGAAGAAAAAGGAGAGTGTAGAAGATATTGGCAACAGTGGAAGACAGAAAGGGATCCTAGAAAGAGAAAGTGCAAAAAATAAAAAACCTAGTGATGCCAAAAAAAAATCCATTTAGGTCTCAATCACCTCTGACTAATATAGGGTCAGCAGGAGAAATAGGGTCACTGGAGCACATATATGCTCTCCCCCACCCAACCCAGAAACCGTGTGCTCCTGGGCCTCACTGTTCAAACTGTAGGACACTGCCCAGACCAGCCACCACATCAGCCTCACCCAGGAGCTTGTTAGATGTGCAATCTCGGACCCCACCCTAGACATACTGACCCAGAATTTGCGTTTTAACAAGATCTCTAGGTGATCCATGTGCACATCAAAGTATAAGCAGTACTGGACCAGGACACATGGTGAGATGAGGTCCGAGAGCAGCAACTCAGGCTTCCCATACACTCTGCTCCCCGCAGCCTCTGTGAGCAGAAACCGGGGCCAACCTCTGGGCTGACTCAGCACCTCATTATTTTTTTAAGATTTTTTAAAAAATACATTTATTTGAGAGAGCAAGAGAGAGTGAGAGAGCATGGGGGTAGGTGCAGAGGGAGAAGGGCAGACTCTGCTGAGCACAAAGCTCAATGTGGGGCTTGATCTCAGGATCACAACCTGAGCCAAAACCAAGAAGCTTAACCAAATTCACCATCCAGCCTCCCCAGAATCTCATTATTTTAAGACCCCAATTTCTAGGATTTTTTTATATTTCCCCACAATCCTCAAAGAAGATAAAATGAGAGTCTTGATGAGTGAAGGTGGGGGAGGCCACTAAAAACTGGAGAGTTTGAATAAAAGCTGCTAGGATTTTAAGGTATGTCTATAACCTACTTCTGTTTTGATCTAGTTCTGTTTTTTATTTGATTTGATGTGTTTTCTTTTGTTGCTTTGTGTATTCATATCAAGTTTCATGAAGCAGGCAAATAGAAACTTTCACAGACCATCCCTTAAATGCCTCATTTTCCTGTTCTGCAGTATATATAGCTCTATTTTATTTTGTTTTCCAAATAAGCATTTTTACAAGGCAGTTGTGCTAACTAGATTGTGAACTCTTTTTTTTTTTTAGATTGTGAACTCTTAAAGGCAAAATTTTGTTTATCTTCGTCTTCCTAACAGTTAGTGCCCTACATTTAACAAACAACCAATGATGAATGATTTAAATTGCAAGATAAAAATGAATGAATGAACAAATGGATTGAAGCAGAACAAAGCAGAATGAATGAATGAAATAGGAAGCCAAGTGCCTATTCTCCTAGATTTGGCTCCAATATCCTGCTATCATTTCTCCTGTAGTTTGTGACCTTGTCCCATGACTCCTGAGCTTCAGTTCGTTGCATGCATTACAGAGAATCAGCGAGGCTGTCTAAGCATTACTGTATCCTGGGATGCAGAAAGAATACATGAGCTACAATCTGTAACATGCAATCAATAAATCACATTACTTTGAAATCCTCAGGTGAGAGTCACCATCCAATAGGCTTTCACTGCAAGGGCCCAATTTTCTTTCTTACACTCTGTTCTTGATTTACAATATATATGCATGGGAGGAAACATATTATCAGAGGAAAGGGAAAGGAGGTAGCAATTTTTTTTCTCTTTCCCACTACACGCACAACCACCAAAAAATAAAAATAAAAATAAAGAAGGTAATAAAAAAGTAAAATCTTAAAAATAACCATCTCCCAGAAGTACTTTGACAAACTCATGGCAAAAATGCTCTTTTTTTATAGCCATGTGCTAGCAGCACATCATGACTCTAACAATGATAATAACACCAATGACTGGATCACAAAATTCAACTTACATTTATATATGATGAGAAAATATAAAATCTTTATTTTGCTGATGACTATCCCACTCATCCTCCTGAGATCTCATCACTGGATTACTAGAAAAACAGATTAACCTAATGTCCAACGCAATAATTTTAAGTCTTTTCAGGAAATAACCTTCCATTTGTTAAAAAATATTAGATGTCTTAGATCTTCTCCTCATCTCCCCAGCTTTTCTCCCTAAAGTAGTGTTTTGTTTATAGGGTAAGAGGTAGGGAAAGACCTGAGTGTTCTAGGAGCCCCAGGAAAGAATTGGGGTCCCCTGAAGCAATGTCATCATCTCCTTCTGGTCTGTTGCAGACATGGAGTACATCTCTCAGATCCTGCTTCATAAAACAACTCTGCCCAGTTGTCAGAGATTAGATGACAACTATTAGCTCCTACGGAGTCCACCTCAACTTTAAAGCTAGGATCATGCTTTTCTTGGGTGGCTTTGACCAGAGTCTGAGTAAAGGCATGATATGATAACCTAGTGGTGGTCTTCTTGTGGTGGCTCCTTGCCACAGCATGAGCAAGATGGTATGGGGTCCTGGTCATTGCTGCCCACGCAGGACTACTCAGTCTCAGCACTTCCCCTGCCCATTCTGCTTCCTCCCTGCTGGAGGAGGTAGTTGAGGGGTCATAACCACAGGTAAACTCATGAATGGACTCTGCAATCAGAGGCTCCTCACTTCCCCCCACCCCTGACCTTGGAATGTAGCTTTGCCTACTGTTCCCGCAATGGGAGCTGTTCCCAGGACACAGCCTTCAGAGAGTTAGGCATTGTTAAGACCGTCCAGACTGAATGTAACTGAACCCAGTCAAGGCCTCTACATAATATTTTAAGATTCAGACAGGCAGATGCAGAGATACTCATTTTACTGCCCAAGACAAGCCTCAGATGCAAGCTTCCTTGCTTATTTAATCCGCCATGTACCAGTTTGGAGTGGCCCTCTTTCTTCCGTTTCTCCCTGCCCTGCTGTACTAAGGCCGGTTTCAGATTTTACCCAGGAAGCTCCCAGAGCGCAAACCAATGCTTTCTTTTTCTTTCAGAGATATCATCCAACAAACATACTGCACCCTTCCTCCATCTTGGGATCTGCTTCTTGGAGCACTCTACTGGCATCTCAGGACAAAGTCACTTGTCCAACCAAAGGCCACTCGCCCTGCTGGTTTTCCAGGCTGCTCTAACTCACAGTCTGAACTCTCTAAGTTTGTTAGAGATTAATAATGGCCATGGTATATTCAGTCTCATCTCAGCTTTCCCTGGACTGCCATGTCCCTCATGGCCTCAAGCCTGGCAGTCAAAAAACGGCAATAGATATACACAGGCATGAAATATTCAAAGTCCCAAGAAATTCTTTTCATAGCATCGTATATAAATTCTTAGGGGAAACACTCTGATTAGCTCAGGTTGGATCACATGCATGTCCCTGAACCATCACTAAAAACAAGAAGATGGGGTATTATGATTGATCAAACTCAAAACTCCACATGGTTTTGTGGTTGCAAGTAGGGAGGTACCACTGTTACTAAGCACAACATACAGAGGAAATGGGGAGAGGCAGTCCCCAAAGCGAGGTGCGGCAGTGTGACCAGAAGAAAGAGGAAGTGGGACGTTGAGCACACAAAAACAAACAAACAAACAAAAATACAATTTCTCACGCTGTGTTCCTGTCCTTAAGATTCAGTATTTTTTCATAGACTTACACGTAAACAGATAATTACAATAGCGCGTGGTGGGTGCTATTGAAGGAGTAGTTACTACAAAGGAGAAAAAGACTAACTCTGGGAGGGTGGTGAAAGCAGAGTGTACAAGCAAGAGCAGTACCTGAAAAGTCTTCGCAAAGTTGCATCTCAAAGGTTGAACAAAAGCTTGGTAGAAAGACAAGATGGAGAACCATCCAGATGGAGAGAATGGAATGAGGTCTCTGAGATGCGAAACATTGTGGTGGAACATCCTTCCTCCACGGAAACCCCTCCTGGAGCATCCGCGGCACTCTGTGGATTCAGAATGGCCTAATTCCCACACCTCTCTAGCCCTGATGCACCCCTAGTCCCCAAACACTTCCAGTTTATGGCAAATAAGAAACTACTGATTTAAGAAATCAAGCTGATCTGTTGGTTTATCTATCTCTTTGTAACTATTTTTCTTTTAATTTTATAGTCACAGCTTCATCCATAGGATGCAGGTTAGTATTTCAGTCAGGCGAAGGAGAGAAAACCATCCTAGATGAAGAAAGAATGCAGAGGGCATATTAGGTAATATTTGCGATTTGTGGATTTATTCATATTTTAAATATGTAGAATAGGGGCAGCCCGTGTGGTTCAGTGGTTTAGCACCGCCTTCAGCCCAGGGCCTGATCCTGGAGACCAGGGATCGAGTCCCACGTCGGGCTCCCTGCATGGAGCCTGCTTCTCCCTCTGCCTGTGTCTCTGCCTCTCTCTCTCTCTCTCTCTGTGTCTCGTATGAATAAATAAATAAAATCTTAAAAAATATGTAGAATAAATGATCAGTACACTTATGTATATTTTACATATGTGAACATGGAGATTAACATAGTGGAGTGTATCACATGAGTCTGTTCATGATGTGAATAATGCCTTTTTAAAGCACACATACTATTCACACGTATTGTCACATATTATATATCATATATTACAAATATTTCTATATATCATATTAAAAAGGCATTTTTCACATAATGGATAGACTCAAAGGTGAACATTTTATACCATATTGAATTCTGTGCTTCAATGGTTCCAATTATAATGCAGTCTGAGTATAACCAAACATATACATTTTTAAAATTAAACCGTTAATTTAGCTCTGAGCAGACATGAATAGAAATATAGAATGCAAAATTAGAAACTCTTCTAATTCATTTTTTGTGTGTGCAACTTTCCATAAATAGTGAGTCTTATCAGAATCAAATTTTAAGCTCAATAAATAAAAAGCACAGATGATGCTTACTTTATCCAGAACTCTGGAAAGGCAGCTAAGCCACCACAGAGGCTCAGATGGGCACTGCCACCTTCTTATTTTCATTCTCTTAAAAGAGGCAGGAAGCCTGAAGTTTGAAGCACAAAATTGCTTCCACCAGGCTCATGAATTTTGAAGCACCTCCTGCTCTGTGCTGATTTCACATTGCAGAATGGTTCAGTGCTGTAACCCTGACTCTCCTGCTACCATAGCAACCTGTTGGTTCAGAATGAATTGAACTGTGGGATTATCACTAAGGGGGAGAGAAGAGGGGTTTCTACCTTATTTATTTTTTAGGCAGTGCGCTGTGCAACACCTATGAATGGAACAACCAGGAAGGAATGATTTTCTTGTTTCTTTTAAATCAATGTTGCATTCTTAAAACGGCATGATTTTTAGATATTCGTGTAATGTCTACAGGGGTTAATTTATCATTACATCATCACTGGGATGTAGAGAACAGATAAAATCAAAATTAAAGTCTTTATCACCTCATTGAAAACTCATTGTAAAGAAAAGATGGGATTTGGGATCCCTGGGTGGCGCAGCGGTTTGGCGCCTGCCTTTGGCCCAGGGTGCGATCCTGGAGACCCGGGATCGAATCCCACGTCGGGCTCCCAGTGCATGGAGCCTGCTTCTCCCTCTGCCTATGTCTCTGCCTCTCTCTCTCTCTCTCTCTCTCTCTCTGTGTGTGTGTGTGTGTGTGTGACTATCATAAATAAATAAAAATTTTTAAAAAAGATGGGATTTGGAGCAATGTGTAGAAAGGACAATCATATGAAATTGGAACTTGATCTCATCAGTTTTCCCTGAACTTTAGCATGAATTGGGATTTTAAGCTTAAAACAAACCTGAAGTGTTGGTTTATGCCACCTTCAGACTTCTGAACATTTCAATTCCCATGAAATGGCCCCAGTTAAATTGGAACCCATGACAGATGGAATCAGAACTTGTTGCTTCATCACAAAGCAGTTTTCTAAAATAGCTGCAGCATGAGAAGTAACCCTGTGTTTGTATATGGAGGAAAAGTGCTTCACAACATGGCCTATTTTTGTGGAAACACATAATGTGCATCTGTTATATCCCTCTTTCCACATAATGTCTAATACTAGGTTGCAACATTGCAAACGGTTAATAATAGCTGTTGATTAATTGATTGGGAAGTTCTGTCTTATATCTAGAAACTACTTTATTCTGGGCACTGTAGAGCCACTTCACACACTTTACCCATAATTTCTTGCAATAGCCCTATAAGGTAAACATAGTCCCTACCACAGATCCAGGTAGATTAAGTGCCTGACCAAATAAAATAGCAAAGCCAGGATTTGGTTCAGTTTTGTTTTGTTTTGTTTATTAGCCTGAAAGCCTCTTCTCCAAGTAAATGTTCCATTGCCTTAGGTAGGTCAGAGGACTTTCTAGAACTGAAATATGAATGGTCTTTGAGTTGTGATATAGGAATTGACAGTCCAGCCAACATTAGAAAAGCTAGATTAGTAGGTGGTGGTCCAAACTCACCCTATCATACATGTGTGAAAACTTAATTGTTTGAAACAGAAACTCTTGAGTGTCTCTAGATCTCAGGATTAGAGAAATGTCAGCTAAGAAGGGATGCCCATCTAGGGATGCCTGGAAGGGAATCTAGGGTTGGACTCACACTCAAATCAAGGTGAATATTAAATAAGATATTTTTTAAAAGCATAACTCATGGCACCATCCTGAGATTTCAGATGTGCTGAAAACACCGAGGTCAAAGAACCCTTTCAAACAACCATGTGGGATGCACAGTAGGCAATTCACTTCACTCTTTCCTATTATATGAGCTGAGGGTAACAGGAGCACACACACGAACTCCATAAAGCACCAAACAACAAAAAAGAAGGTATGCTTGATAACATCTGCTCATTTATTCGCCACATGTCCACTGAGTAGCTCACTTAAAAGAGACAGAGGTTGGGCATCGTAGAAGATGTTGAGAGGATATTCAGAGCAGGTTTCTGATTTCAGAGTTTATAATTCAACAGATGAGGCAGACAAGTTAGATGATTAACCACAGCTATGTGGCATAACAAGAGAAATAAACAGTGCAGTAAAGGTAAAGGAAAATCCCTGGGAGAGCTGAGGAAAAGGAGTAATCAGTACACTCTTAATGGAGGCAGCAGCATGTCCACTAAACCTTGAAGAATGACTACAATGTTGGAAGAGTCCATCAGACTGAGGAAGCAAAAGCATCGTTAACAAATATGTGTTGGAGCCACTGGGTGGCTCAGCAGTTGAGTGTCTGCCTTTGGCTCAGGTCATGAACCCAGGGTCCCGGAAGGGAGTCCTACATCGGGCTCCCCACAGGAAGTCTGTTTCTCCCTCTGCCTGTGTCCCTGCCTCTCTTTCTGTGTCTTTCATGAATAAATAGATAAAATCTTTTTTAAAAAATGTGTTGGAGCAACAGAAAGAACCTACTACACCATTATTTGTGGTGTAGTGGCTACTACACCATTATTTCTTAATCACAGACTGTAGCCCATTCTTCACCAGATCCTTCCAAGCGCACCATCCACCGTTCCCCAGTGATGTCCGGAAGTCACAACGATAATGAGTTAATGAAAGGACAAGGAAAAAAAAAAGAGTCTGACAAAGAACAAATTTCAAGGTATAAACAATACATTTTTTAGTTGAAAATGTCCTAAGGAAAAAAAAAAAAAAAGAAAATGTCCTAAGAATGGTAGACAGAGTGGATATGGTCATATGTGAATGATATATAAATTAACTATAAATACATATGTGGGTTTGGCCCTCCAGAAAAACTTGCTGAAGATTGCTACAATAAACCCTCTAGAAGGTAGATACTGTCTGAACACTTGCAGACAAATTGTCATCTTTGTTCCAAATCAAAAGACTTCAACTCGCCAGGAAAACTCCACTGGCGTTTCAGTCCCTGGTTCTTTTCAACCTTCAGAAGTTTCCTGATCAAAACCCACGGGGATTCTTAGCCTTCCAACAGTCAGGAATAATAGTCACAGAATAAATAGCATTAGCTGTAGTAGCTACATATTCGTGTTGGCCTAGCTTATATCAGCATGTGACTAATCTCCATAGCATTTCTAATAACAGTAATCTTTTTCTTCTATGGAGTAAAATAACTATAATTCTCACCTATATTGATAAAAATACCAAAATAACTATAATTTTGTAGTGCTAGAAAACAATGCCATCTTAGAGGATTGCCTAATAATGGCATAGGCCCTTCTGGTAATGCTTAAGTTGGAAAAATATCTGGAACCACTTGTCAGAAGCTGACAACTTCTACCCATCCCTTCCTGCTAAGTCACAAGGTAATTGAGCTTCAGTGCCCCTGCTATGTTCCCTTTAGGTAAAGATGAAAGACTTGGTAAAGGAGGATATTGGAATCTGAATCAGGAACTTTATTTCATTAATTTCATTCTATAAAAATTTTAAGTGGTTCTTAAATCTGTATTGATGTAATAAAATTGCTGTCTCTTTATTCTTTCAACAAGAATTTACCTTGTTTTACTGTACAAGACTTTGCCTCTCATTTTCAATTCATTATTTTCATTGATGACTAGTTTCTATGCATTTTCTATGTTCCAGTTACTAATCTAGGGAGCTAGAGTGCAACAATAGATAAAGCAAACAATAACGACCCCCAGAGAGATCACATTATAGTGGTGGAGAAGTGGGCAATAAATAACACTATAAATAAAGAATGCTAGAAATAGGACATGCCTGGGGGCTTAGTTGGTTAAGGTCCAATTCTTGGTCTTGGCTCAGGTCTTGATCTCAAGGTCATGAATTCAAGCCCCACCTTGGGCTCCATGCTGGTGTGGAGCCTATTAAGAATACTAGATGTAGTACATCGTAAAGAGAAAGAGTTAAGCAAGGAATAGAAACAGGAAAAGTGATTAGGAGTTGAAATTTGAGGAGGAGTGGCATGGAGAAGTCAATATTTGCACAAAATCTTGAAAAGGGTAAGGGAAAAAACCATGCAGATATTTTGGTAAAAAGCACTTCTGAAAGAGGAAATAGCAAATGCAGAAGTCTTGAGGTGGGAATATGCTTGACATATTCAAGAAACTCTGAGGAGGCCAGTGCCCATGGAAAGGGGGGCGAAATGGGACATGAATTTAGAGCCAGAACATGTAGGTGCCTGTAGATCCTAGCAGTAACTTTGGCCCTCACTCCTGGGTATCATCTGATCTGGCTTATAATTGGGTCATGTTGGTTGCTGTTTTTAGGTTGTAGTGAAAGGAGAATGAAAGCAGGGAAAAACAATAAGAAGATATTCCAATAACCCAGATGAGGATGATCATGGTTGGTAGCATGTCGGTAATAGTGAAGGTGGTAGGAAGATGGACTATGGATATATTTTGAAGTTGAGACAACAGGATTGGATGCCAGTTCATGAATGAGTTATAAGATAAAGGGAAGAGTCAGGAACAAAACCATGGGATTTGGTATGAAGAGGTCAGATGGAAAAGTCGGTGAAAGGAGATGGAAATTCGTCAAGGAGTGGGAAACCAAGGGTTCTACAGTCAAGTTACAGGTGAGATACCTATTGAATATCCAATGAGGATGTCACGTAGACAGTTGAATTAATGAGTGTGGAGTTCAGGAAAACATTATGGACTGGACATATAGATTCACCTAAGGAAAGAGAAGGATTCCAAGGCCTGAGTGCCAGCCTCCAATATTGGTTCAGAGGTTGAAGAGATTAAAGAAGGGACAGTAAATGATAAGAGAAGGAGTAGCCAGTGAAGTGGAGGGAGAGCCAGGCATGTGCAGTGGCCTGGATACCAAGAAAAGAAGGTGTTTAACAGTCCCAAATGCTGCTAGAACAAGTTAAATAAGGACTTGGAACTGAACATCATACCCAGCAATCTGGAAGTCATTGCCAAACTCAACAGGAGCCATTTCGGTGGAGTAGGAGTAAGAACCTGATTGAAAAGAGTTTGAGACGTGATAAAAGAGTTCGGTTAAGTGCACACAACTCTTTATTGAAGGGTTTTTTTCTTTAAAGGGAAGAATAGGCATGAAGCATCGGTGTAAGGGAAGGCAGAGTCAGGAAAGATTTTGTTTGCTTTTTAGTTGTTTCATTGGTTTTGCAGATGAAAGAAATCGGAACCTATTTGCACGCTGCGAAAGATCATCCAGTAGAGAGGACAAAGTCGATGCACAAAAAAACGGAGAATTTCTGAAGCAAGATTCTCGAGTAAGCTGGAGGGCAGAATTGAGTGCACAAGTGGAGGGATCGGTGAAGACAGAAATACAGTTGTCTACAAGAATGAGAAAGCAGGGAATATATCCCCACAGAGGCAGGCGGGTAGGTAAAAATGGAGCCGGGCCTCTAGACCTTCTCTTCAGATGGCTTCATTTTTCTCAGTGAAACAGGAAGCAAGATAATCATGTGCATATGAATTGTGAAGGTAGAGCTGAATATTTGTGGACAGAAGGAAAGTATGAAATTACTGTCTAAAGGGAAAGAGTCCTAGTACACAAGGAATATATCAGAATTCCCCCATTATGGGCCACGTGAGGTCAGTAGGCATGAGGTCAGTATAGTTGTGTGTCTTTCACCTGTTATGTTCAGTTGTAAGAGAGAAGGTAACAGTGTGTGGAGAAGTGGACTTTACTATGAAACACGAGAGACTGAGGGAAGTTAAGAATATTTACAAGGAGTGTAATGACGAACTGTGAAATTTAAGATTGGCATGGTGGGTGGTGAAGAATAGAGAGGGTGAGAAAGAGTGGAAAGATGGTAGGGTCCATGGACACCATCTCCTTGGTGGATGAGGGTGATGATTGGAATTCAGGTTCTAGAGGAAGAGCACTGGAAATATAGAAGGGAGTTGTTAGAGTGAAATTTAGATTTAGATTCAGGTTAGGTCATGGTTATTGACCTAATGGTTATTGCAAGTGAATAGCTGACAGAGGATGGCTCCTGGAAAGGGTTAGGAAGACCATCTTCAAGAATGTTAAAATTGACAAGTACTTTGAAGGAGCAATGCTGAAAGGAGTGAAGTGAGGAGGAGCAACTATCTTTAATGAGTGAGGGGGAAGCGACCTGCAACAGGGGATGAGTGCAACCGCAAGGGGTAATGGGTGGTTACTGAGCGATGCCTACACGCAAAGTACCAAATCAATACGTGGTACACCTCAAATTCACACAATGTTATTCGTCAAATATATTTCATTTTTCTAAAAAGCCATTAGTCTGGCTGTTCTAGGTGTCCAACATTTTAGCTTGACCTTTACTTGGATTTTGTGACCCTCTACTTAATTTAGGTTTTAATATATCTCATTTGAATCGGTTTTACTTTCACCTGCATATAAAATAATTTTCACTGGTAATAAAGCTGTGTAATGCCATACACCTCCCCCTCCACCAAAAAAAAGTTGAAAAATTAAATGTCCCAGAAGCAGCAAAAAGGAGAAAGGAAGAGTTTCAGGAGCAGCAGCAACCTCGGAGGAGAGAGGTATCTTTCTTCTAGAGCAAGAGAGTAAAGAGACTATTCAGAGAATAGATTAAGGATGCAGGGGATTTTGCTGACAACTGGCCTTGAGTATCAAAGGGAATAATACAAAATATTATGGGAATATGGGAAAGAGTAGGAACTAGGGTCAAAGAAAGGTGTTATACAAGATTTAGTGGGGTTGGAGTGTGGGAAATGAGGAATAACTTGGAAGTTTTCTCAAAGAAGGCACAACCAGATTAGTCCTAATTGTTCCCAAGGTGGGTAGGGTGGAGCAGCTGTGAGTGCTAAGGGGACAGAAGGTTGGTAGTGGGGGCCTTGACAAGAGACCGCCAAGCTTCCAATGGAGGCATGGAATCCTATGAGGGATGCAGTCTTCATGCCCAGGCAGTTTCTTCTCCTTGCATTGGTAGCCTACAGAGGGCATCTGTTTGAGGGTTCAAGCTACTCCCTGACTTCTGCTGAAGGAGGCTTCTGGCCAGAGAAAGACGTTTTGTTTCTCTAATCCCAACTAATTTGTCATTTCCATCCTTAAGTGGGCTAGAGAGCAAATGCACTAAAGCACTTATGAAAAAAAAATCATTGGATCAGAAATAAGTCTGATGACTCAGTAGCTGGGGATATGGTGGTATTGCAAAAAAGAGGGAGATGCGTGATGACTGGTGTTGCAGAGAAGTCCGGCAAAGAATACACATCCCAAATTAAAGTAGCTTCCCAACGGCTAATCCTGATGCCTGCAATGTCATCCTTAGAGAATCATGGAATTTCTAGTCTGAGATTCTATGACAAAAAAATGTCACATTTTAGCAGAATGAGTGCAAGGTTTGACAATCCACTGATCTGTATGTAAATCCCAGCCAGGAAATTCATCAGCTGAATCATGTCCATTAACTTCTACTCAATTCCTAACCTCTGAGTAGAATGTCCAAACATCGCAGTGAGGGCTTTTCTGTTGGGTGAAGTCATGTGCCAAGTTCTTATTTCTGCTTAGGGTGGCATGAAAATAGTCACTGGGTTGATTTGGGATACTAGGAGTGACTTTCTGCGTGAAACAGAAAGATAAAGAGAATATACACAAAGGGCAGAGGATATATGTGGACGTCTGCCGAGCATGGCATATAATATGTACCTAGACCTTAAACCACCCAAATATCCTGGGTCTCTCTATAATCTTCGATTCATAGTACTGTCTAGTGAGGTAGTCCCTATTTTGAAAGTATTTGAGTATTGAATACTAATTAAATAGGTATTAATTAGAAATGCTGTAGAGCTTATTTACCTCTAAGGTCTCTTCCACTTAACAGATCCTAGAATTCCACAAAATTGTGTGATAATTAGAAGAGTCTAGGCAAAACCATAAAAGTAGAAAAGCTTATATTTAGTGTTCTCCCCGAGGCATGCAGGCCCTCTCATTTTGCCTTCTGACCACTCAAGCGTGGCCTCCCCTCCCTACCCCTGGTACACCCACCCACAAACACATAGATGCCATGACTTGGAAGTAATCCGGTACCGACACCTCACGAGCCTCTCACCATCCCACTTCCGAAGTCCCAACTCAGCTGACAGGGCACTGCCCATAAAGACAGTGTAGGGAAGTGGTGAAGAACCCAGGCTTCGGTAACTCGTAACACCAAGTACCTTTGAGAAAGTTATTTAACCTTTCCGAGTTTTGCTTTTCCTGATGTCAAAAGGGATACTAAGAGACTTGTGACTGTTACAGTAGAGACTAAATAAGGTGAGCCGTTTGGTAAGTGTCTGGTGTGTAATAAGCATCCAGTAAGCAGTAACTATTTCCTTGCTTCTTTTTAGGATTATCACTGTTTTGTTGCTATATAGATTTTGTTGTGGCTGCTGTTTTTGCTAATGTTGATTCCCCCTTGATACGTTAGGAGGCTGGTATCACTCCTGCGACACCATACGCATTGTGACAATCACACACTGCCTAGCCCCCTCAGGATCCTCTGAGCACTTGGACAAAGGAGAACGCAACTGGAGTTTTCCATGTGCTTGTGCCCATTCACTTACCTGACAGCTTGAGAGACCATTAGCTCCTCTCAAGTCATACAAAAGAGGCATCAGCCTTGTCTTCTGAGGACCAGGGTGATCTGGAAATAGGTAGGTTACTTACAAGTCTGTAGTTACTTCTGATTACTCTGAACATAGCTTTTTTTTTTTTTTTTCAATTCTGGTTATGGATATGGAAGGTTTAAATTTATTTATTTATTTATTTATTTATTTATTTATTTATTTATTTATAAATCAAAGGTGCAAGGTATAATTCTGACGATAAAGGGCTTATAACCATAAATCATATATGTGAGAAAGCCATAGGCAAGTGTTAAGCAGTGGGCTGTTAGAGGATTTTGCATTCCATAAGTATATAGAGCATAATAATATATTTACACTTATTTCTTACCTGCATTGGCTGTGGAAGGTAAGACTTTTCTCTTTGGGCTCCATAGTCATCTCCAGAATGAATAGTCCACAGTTGTCAAGAAATAACATTTATTAATCAACAATAAAACACACAATAGAAAAGGCCTTATGAATAAAACTATATATTTATAATGCTTTATTTTTTTGCTCCAGTACTTCACAAAACACTACAGACAGTAACAAAATAATTCAATAAATATTAAAAACTTTCAAGAGAATCATAGGACACTCTTTATCATATGTGAGCATCAACAATGCCACGGCCATTAAATACACTATTAAACACTATCACAGATATCTTTCTTGAATAAGGGATATGATTAATTTTTTATATCCAGAAGTCATAACATTGACACATATCCATACACAAGAGAACAGGTCAGAATAAAGGAAGCAGATACCCCAGTGAAATGGAATCATCTGCCTGTACATCATATAAAGATATTACAGTGTTAACAGGATAGAAGTCAACACACTAAAGAGAAATGTTGGGGTTTTCTTGGGGTTGGAGGAAGAAAGTAGGGCAATTGATGAAAACTCTTACATATTTTCCATTGCTCTCTTAGCAATATGCTCCCTTCCCTTTTCTGCCTTTTCTTGGTTGAGGTATTCCAGCACTTTCATTAACAGATCTTCATCCAAGTACTGTCTGTTTGGGGTATCATCATTCTTTGGGGGCCCCACAGGGAGTCTTTTGCTTACCGAGGCCAGCTCCTGAGAGCTGCCTTGGTTCAAATGCTCTTTGATGGCCTGTTCAATTTGGTCCTCGTCCTGTAGGTTATCTTCAGATGAGACTTGACTTGGAACTCGCTTCACCTGGTTTGAATTCATGATCTCAGGGTATTTCGCTAGCATCCTGGCCAAGTACTCTCCTAATTCTTGATCCTTGTCATTCAGGTTTTCATATGCTATTTGTCTGTTCTCAATATCCGGCATCCAGGTACCTTTGGGAAGTTGGTTGGCTCTAGATCTTCCGGGACCATAGGGGAGTCTTGGCAGAAGTTTCTCTTGGTTATACTGACCAGAAAAATATGGAGGCTTTTGGTTTGCTGGACTCTCCATCCCTAAAAGATTTAGAATGTCCTCAACAGTGAGCCCATCTGGTAGGGCCTCTGCCACAGCACGACCAGGTGTTTTGGCATAGCCATTCTTGGAGAGCACTTTATTTTGGAACAGGTCTGGGCGGTCTACATCAACCTCTGCGATGTCATCTAGGTCAACAGGAAGTTCAACCTCCTGCTCGGGTTCCACTGATCCATTTGGCTTCTCTCCAGTTTTCAGCATATCAATTAAGTCTTCAGGGGGTATCTGTAAATTCCTTGAGATTTCAATCAGCTGATAAATAGACTGAGAATCAAGTGGTTTCTCAAAAAGCCTGGTTGCTCTTTCCCCGTTCTGCCCATTCTGTGACCTCCCACTACCCGCAGCATTCACTAACCTTTTCAGGTAGGCAATTACTTTGGAGACATCATCTGAGAGTTGGTCTTTACTCTCTTTCCGGAGATCTTCATCTTGGAGGCCCAGCTGCCCTGAACGCTTCACTTCATCATTGATCTGTTCATTTTTTTCTATATTCTCTTTGTTGTCTTTTACCTCTTCCTGGGTTTGACCCTCTATCTTTTCTTCTACTGGGTTCCAATCTTCTCCCCCAACCACATCTTCATAGGCAATGTTATTGGCCTTGTAGATGTCATCTTCATCATCCGTGTACAGTTTTTGCTCCTCATCAACTCTCTCACGCTTCTGGTTGTTTGGTCCTGTCAGTTTCCCCAGCTCTTGGAATACAGATTCTAGCGTGGCAAGACTTTGAGGAGTATATTGTTCCTCTACTATTTCATTTGTGCGTTTAAAAGGGTTATCCCTGGAATTTTCTTCATACATAGGAGGGAATCGCATGTGCTTGAGCTTCCTTTCTGGCCACTGTTGAGTCTCATAATCATCAGACATGTCCATTGGAAAGTTCTTTTCTGAATTCAAGCCATAGGGCTTTTCTTTTGGTAAAGACTGAGGCTCATTCTCAGCCTGTCTCAAAGCTTCAAGTATTATCCTCATCCACTCATCTTCACTCAGGGAATCCCTTGTATTTTCTGGCAAATGATTTTCATCACCATTTTCTTTTTTCTGAAGGGGAACAGAGACACCTTGGTAAGGATTGTAGTCTGGGCTGTTTTCTTCCTTGTGAGCTTGTTGTCGGAGTTTTTCTATGTATTCTAAAGCTCTGATCATTTCAGGACTGGGAAACTTTTGGACATTTTCCAATCTGAGGTCTGGTTCCTTTTGAAGCAGCTGGTTTCGCTGAAATGAAGCTGCTTCATCCCCAGAGATGAGGAAAATTAAAGGGATGAGACACAGGGCTGCTCCAAACCGGTGAGTCTTAGCTTCTGCCATGTTTGAACGATGTCCTTAAAGCATAGAAAATATGAGTTAATAGAAAGGAAAAACTAGAAGACACTATAGCAAAAGAGGTAACTGACCATTGAGGGAAAATAGATAGCAGAGATTATTTCACATTACATTTAGGATGACTCTTTTTTAAAGCCATACATATTTCCTATATAACTCCCATAAGCTAACTACAAGAATCTAGCAAAATTGTTACCCAACTGCATCAAGTTTGCATGGCACTCACTCTGCTAAAATAATAACAAAAAAACTGATATGAGGTTTCTCAAATTTTATTTTTTAATTTGCAAAACACGTAGGTTTTTTTAGTATGCATTGTCTGTTTAAATAAAAAATTTCCAAGCTGATTTTTAGTTCCCTTATATGGCACTCCTATTCAAAACATTGGTAAAAAATTAGCTGGCTTAATTGAAAACATGCATGTACACACACACACACACACACACACACACACACACACGATTTCCTTGATGTTGTATCAAAAATCCTGTGGTTTAGCTCCTGACTTGTACATCTGACTTTGTTGTAGAAACACCACAGCAGTGACATTATAAATGATGAAGTAACACAGCATCTTAATGTCAATCATACAGAATTGCCTTGTGGATGAGTTCTATTTACATACATTTTTCAGAAATAACTTGTTCTCACTCTGACACCAAACCCCAGCTGTCGGTTTTAAAAGTTCTCTACCTTAATAACATCCAGAACATTCTCTGGCCCCAGCTAGTAGGCTAACCTAGTGAAGTTTCTGTGTAAACATATTAAAAAGGAAACTTTTAAAATATCTGTGCTCCAGGCTTCTAATCATTTTATTTGTGACTGTCTTGCAAAATGCAATCATGGTTATATTTTTCATCAGCCTTCAAGAATGCATAGTAAATAATAACAGATGCTACAGAGAGAACATAAGTTTTCCTAACCAGTCTATTTCTGAACTTGTGAGTGTTCAGATTCAGCTTGACTTATGTCTGTGTCTATTTTGGTGTGGACCTGTGAAATCTTAAATGACTCATACTGCTAGAAAATCTTAAAATAACCACTATGTAATTCCCAATTTAGATAAACACAGACGATATGTTGAATTCTTCCTACTTAAAAATCTTCATTCATTTTTTTTCCTCCAATGCCTTATAATCTCACATATGAATTAGCAAGGGGATTATTTTTTTACATGTTTTACATTCAGCATTGCTAACATTGAAAAACTATTTTAATATTTGCAATTTTTGTTACAAATAAATGTAAGAAGAGCTCACAAGTTTATTCATGATATCTTATTTGCTTGATTTTGTGATATATATATATATACTGTTTTGTGGGTATGACATTCTATTAGTTATCAATTATAGAAAATATCATTTTTCATCATTTGGTATTTTAGTAAGCTTCAGGTTTTAGAACTAGCAGTGGTTGTAGTTATAGAAATTCTTTAGCATAAATGCATATATTTATTAAAATGATCCCTATTAGTCAGATCACTTGATTTACTGAAAGAGAAAAATCTTTAAAGGCATGTCAGAGAAAACTTCTGAAATAATTACTATGAATTAATGTTTACTATAAGAAATTTTATTCACAGATTTTTAGATTTAAATAAAAGTACATTATAATTTCTTCTTTGCATATATATGTATATATAATTTCAGGATTAATTTAGCTTTGATAATCTATTTTCAACATTGGCATTTGAAATAGTAATTTTAAGAACCTTAATGAACTTATTTACTTTGAAACCTTTATCCTGCAGTATTCTTAACATATGAGTTATGTGCTTGTCTTTAAAATCATTATCTTGTCGATGAGCTTACTGTGGAATTGGGGCAGAATGTTTAATGCAGGTATTTAAACCACAGCCTAACACATGCTATTCCTTGGTCATTTATAAGGTTTCAGTTTGGATGACATAGTTATTGCCTTTGAGTAAGACTCAAGGGATTTCTTTCCCAAGTAGCAGTTTTTCTACATGCAGAAGAAGGTTTCAACAGCTCTAATATCCTATGTACAATTTGAACTAATGTCTCATAAGCTAAAATGTCTTTTCTACTGAAAGTAAAACTAGGAACATTGACAAATACAGGTAGATATATCTAATTTGAGAAATTCCACTAATTAGGATATAGAAAAAAACATGTCCCATTAAAATTTTTCAGCAAAATATTGTACAACCTCTTTCACTCAAAACATAATAATCACAGCTAACACAATTGCAAACGTTTTCCTCATGGTAATTCAAAATTATCAACTTTCATATCCAACCTATAACCCAGGATAATATTCCTCCCTGAATAAAAGGAAAAAAAAAAACAGTACTCAAGATAATTCTAGTCTCACTTTCCTGGGGCTAAACCTAAGAAATAACAATGTAAGCCTTTCAGAGTATACCAATTCAGAAAATAATTTTATATAGGTTATTAATTTTGAGCTCTCGTAAGGTAAATGTCAAAGGAAAAGAAGAACTAGTTCCAAAATTGGTTGCCTCTGTGACTCATGTGTTTAACAGCTTCGGAATGATTGGAAACCTACTGCTAAGAATATTAAACAGATAAATTATATATCTGGCTTCGTATCTAGCTTTTAAGAGAAGAAACAACACACGAAGGAAAGAAAAATATCAGGGCTGGTTAACTTTACATTAATTGGGCATTGACGTTAAAATCCTTAACTTTTTCACACTTCTTACATATGGTTATCCAAATAGCATGGTGGTCATAAAATGCCTAACAGCAAGTGGTATCAATCCTAGATTCACTTCTATAGGTACATATCGTGTCCTTGCACTGGTTGAAGAGCAGCAGGTTGCTATTCAGTGATTCTTTAGATATAAGGTTGCCAAAGGGTCTTTTTCTTCTCAGCTAGGAATTAAGGAAAGAAGATGCAATTTAGAACTTTCCAGTAAAAACAAGGGAAAAGCGGTCTTACCTCCTTTTTACAAGGCAGGGGAGGTCCACAGCATGTTCCTGCCGGTCCGCCTGGCGAGCTGCTCGGGCCGCTTCAGCACCCGGACAGCTCCTGGGCTTATAGGGAGCCGCCGGGCCTGGTCCGCACTGCCACACTGACGTCACCGGCTCAGCCACAAACCCCAGCACAAGCGAGTTTTTTCAAAGAACCCGAGAGAAAATAATCACTTTATATATTTAAGGGAGGGGGAAAAATGCTGCATGCTTACGCCACCTGCCTTTCCGTGGCAAAAATTGCAGTTTCCTTTTTTCTTTCATCAAAATGTTTGAGGCTTGGGATAAAACGCTCTGCACACATTCCCCTTAGAAATAAAGAAATCTGCCAGACAGACAGGGCTAATTGAACTGTAATCTCATCCGTGTTCTAATATCTGGTGATACGTGTTTCTTGATGCTGTTGTTTTTGTCGTCGTAAAAAAGTTTTACACAAAAGGACTTTATTTTCCTTCATTGCCCGCAAAGAAATCACATTACCGTTCCCTGGTATACTCCAGGAGGAATGGAAGGCACCTCATGAAAATGAAAGTCATATTTCGTATCATGAACAGAAAAGCAGCATTGTTTTCAGACTCAAATTTATTTGAATAAAAAGGAAAACTCTCTCCTCTCTCTCTCTCGTATGAGAATAAACTTTAAGGCTCTAAGGAGTTGAAATTTTGCTTTAGAGCTACAATACAATTTGGAAGTGGCATCCCTAAGATTTCAGGTCTACTGGTTGATGATTCTAGATGAATCTGTTGGTATCTTTTACAACATCTGTCTCAAAAAAGGAAGCTTAGAAGTTGAGTATTAATGAAAATACTCCATTAAATAAAAAAAAAACAGATTCTTTAACTGTTAGAGAAAAATATAACACATATGTAATGGGAATTCATCTGCAAGTGAGAGGAAGTTGAGCTATAAATATATTCCCCCTATGGAATCAGATGAATGAACTGAATACCCAGGGAATAATATAGTAGTTAACTCCCAACCTTTCAGATTTGTAATTCATGACCACAGCTCTGCTTTGCCAGATAGCATGATTATTTATTTTAATAATTTATGTAAGTCTAAATTTTTAACTATTTTATTAAAGATATGTTTCCTAAAAACTATGTTTTGAAACATACTCTAAATATTAAGGATGAGCACTGGGTGTTACACTATATGTTGGCAAATTGAACTTCAATAAAAATAAATAAATAAATAAATAAATAAATAAATAAATAAATATTAAAAGTATCTTGCTGTATAAGAGATCCCTTTAAATCTCAGTTAAATAAATAACCAGTCACTGATTTATCCATCCAATAAGTTGTACTGCCTACTAAATGCCAAATACAAAGATGAATTATATATGTATGTTAGCTTTTGTATGATATCATATATATGTGTGATAGCTTTTTATGATATCACATATATATATAATATATATGGTCATATATATATATATACTTTTAAGGGCCCATAAGCTGGTGGGGATGACAGACTAATTATTTTGGCATGAATTGGAAAGCACTAAGAAAGAGGTTAGCCAGATGTGTTTGGGAAGCATTGTGGAAAGCTATTTGGTTCCATATTCAAATTCAAGGGAAAAATTCAGGGGGGTGGGGAGCCTCCTGGGAAAAGAGCCTTCACTTAGATATGTCATTATCAGGTTTTATTAAAATGGTTTCCAAAAAATAAAATAAAATCGTTTCTAACTATGTTAGGTAAACCACAGTTCTCTTGAAATCCTCAAGTAAATGGGAATAGTTTAAATTTTAGGAAAAAAAACAAGGGAAAATTAAAATTACCCTTGATTTTTCCCTCCTTACTCTCCTATTGAAAATATTTGATTTTTCTAAATGACCAGACCAGCATCATCTGTGGATTGACATGGAACTGATACAGGCTCAGACTGGAACCCTAGGGCCAATTCTCCAAAATTTGTGTCCTTCATAATGAGTTTTGAGAGCAACGTCTAGTGCTAGGTTGAAGAGAAAAGGTTGAAAATCCCATTTTTCAACCACCAACTCAAAGTTAGCTCTTCTGCTGATATTTTTGTTAGCTATATACACGTAATAACATTTTCTTAAACCTTGATAAATATTTAAGCCACTTTGCATTTGACCTAATTTGTTTTCCAGGAGTTCTGTGTGGCCAGTTGAACTAACCAGTATCAACAACACTGCCCACAGAAAATTCTGGAAGTTTAATCTTAAAGGGTTGAATTGGTTCAACATGGTCCCAATAGCTCTCAAGGAAGTCACTCTTGATCAGGCTAGTTCAGGAACTGAACTTTATTGGCAGGGACCAGAAGCTATAGTTCTTTTAAGGCCCCAAAGTCAATCTCTTTCTTGAGATTAATCATGCAAAACCTCATTCAAAAACTCCAATGGAGATGTTAGAAGGCAGCTGCTGGGATGAACTGGCTCCACCAGCTACAGGTGTGGGTAGAATAATGAGCCACATGTGGATAACTGAATTTCTGCCTACTGTATGATACTATGATAAATACATTTATTGAGTTCCATTATGTTCCAACCACTGTAGTTGGAACTTCTACAACCTAATTTAATCGTCCTGTAACTACAATAGATAGTTATTTTTATCTCCATTTTGCAGAGGATGAAACTTAAATTCGGAAATAAGTAAGTCAGCCACTGTTGCCTCACTCATAACTGGTAGAGGTACAATTTGAATTCGTTCTTTCCAAAGGTGTTTCCATAATAAAGACTATGATTTAGGTCCTCTGCTGGGTTACAGGAATAGAGAAATGAGTATGGCAGGGATCCAACCATTAAAGATCCAAGTCTAGAATGTAGCCACTTTGACCAAAATCCTCAGGGGTTGTCCCAATTGCTTTTCTTGATCACTGTCCAGATGGCCTATGCCCAGACTCCTATCTGGGGCAGCAAAAATAGAAAACAGGAGTTGACATTAGATCACTTTATTGATGCTATGTGGCATATTATAATGTCTTCCAAACAAGAGAGTATTTACTGAGTTTGAAAATTCTACTCACCAGCAGCCTGTGTTCTATAGATTTTCCAATGAGTTATATTTAATATAACTCTAGAAATCAATTATTTTTGCCAGTAGTTATTTGTTATAAAGAAAACTATTTTCTGAAATAGAAATCTATTTGACAAAGTTAAAACGTAATATATAGAGAGAAAGCAGTGTTTTTGTTGACGTGGGATCTTTTAGAGCATGTATATTATAGATAACCTATACATCTTTTTATTACTAAGCCTGAGATAAAATCATTTTAAATGTTCCTTACAAAATTTTAATTTTCTGTCAGGTCCAAATTGCCAACTATCATTGCCTCCAAGAAACAAAGCTCTACATCCTGAACATTTTCAAAATAATTATGTACTGTGTATGATAATAGTCTTTACTAAATTAGCTTGAATCTTCACCATGTGCTGTTAAGATCAAGCCAATCATTCACAATTCAAATCTAAGTAATTAGAATGAACTAATTTGTTTCTATGATCAGAAT
Organism: Vulpes lagopus; assembly: GCF_018345385.1. Lineage (NCBI taxonomy): Eukaryota > Metazoa > Chordata > Mammalia > Carnivora > Canidae > Vulpes > Vulpes lagopus. The sequence continues at coordinate 29,577,542 of NC_054845.1, forward strand.
TTCTTAAATCTTAGTCATTTCATTCTTTGTTACTCAATTTCATATTTCATTTAGACCAGACTTTGATTTTTTTTTTGTCGTTTGTACAAGCAATCTTAGTAATCCCTCAATTTGAAATGTATCTCTCTTCCACTCCATTACATTTCCCATTTTGTTTCAATTTATATGAAAGCAATTAAGATTCAGAAGTCAATGTGGCTTCTTTCTCCTCATTCTCTCATCTCCTTCTCCCGTGTCTCTTAACTCCCTTGTCCTTCTCTCCCTTGGAAGATAAGACTCATGGAGGAATCCAATCTGCAGCAGGCATGGCCTGAGGTCCTCCAGCATTTACCAGGGGCAGGGGGTGGTGTGTACTGTCTTCCCCAGACTCCTAAAGGCCTGAACTACTTCTCCTTGCTCATTCCTCCCACGTCTGCCTCCCTTCTCTTCTGTTCACTTTTCCTTCTTTATACGTCTTGTTTACTCTTTGCCTCCCTGATGCACTGCTTCCAAATTTTATTTAAATTTCTTTTAGCTGTAGTATACTTTCTTTATTAATAAATGTTCCTGTCTTGAGATGACTTAAAAAAAAAAAACCACTATCAAAGAAGAATGAAATGTTTTACTACTTCCCTTGCAAAAGCAAAGCCTGCCAAATTGCTTTCAGAAAACATATAAATCAGGAACCGGGTACCCTCAATACTGTTTCTCTGACAAAATCCACCAGTTCTAGGAGGCAGAAACTCTGTTTTCTACCACTGTACCCTCATGCCTGCCCCATTGCCTTTTACATAAGGACTTTTACAAAACGATGCTGTGTTGAATTAAGTTAACATGTCATCATTGTGCTGTCCAAGCTCCAGCTTGGAATGTTTTTGTTCCCTCAGTGCCCTTCGGCAAATGAACTGCCTTTATATGTGAGCTTCAAATTATGTTTAGGGTTTTTTTTAAGGAAAATTTTCTTTCACTCTGTTTATCTACTCTTTCCCTTATTTTGTAAAACATCTTCCCAGTATTTAAGCTAAAATTTGAGATTGCACATAAGAAAAGTGAGCTATTTATGACTAGTATTTGTTTATTCTTTGTTTTTGGGGGGGTTTTGTTATTGTTCTTTTTCTACTTCCTCCTTCTCCCTGCCCCCCCTTCCTCTTCTTATCAAGGTACAACATTGCTGGTGGCTCCAAACTAGATAAACATTTAAGGCCTCTTTTAATCCTTGGACACTATACCTCTTTTCTTTGTGAAATGGGATTTGGCTGTGAAATTATTTTTGCATTTGCCTACTAGGTATTAAAATATGATTTTTCTCATAAACTCTCAATGAGAGCCACTTAAATAAATTTAGGCTTTATTTTCCATTGCCTTTGGATTCTAGAACCATCTGGTGCTTGTAGGAAAAGAAAGTACCATTCCCTTAATCTAATCCCATGCATGTTTGAGCATCTGCTCTCTCAATGGATTTTGGGAAAAGAAGTTTGTGCACTAGAAGTTAATTACTTTGTTTAAAACAACACTGAATGTCTCAATCTTTCAGATTCTCCTGACATAATTGTTTTGTGAATCAACATTTTGAGTATATACATGCAAACATTCTAACAAGGATATTTTCTGTTTGGAAATCACCCAAGTACACATTTCTACACCTCCTTTTAACCAGAAGCCCAAGGAGATGTGGGAGAGTCTTCAAGGTCAAAGTCTAGCATCTTCATGGTCAAGTTTAGCATTTTGTGTCCAGTGCCCCCACTGATTCACCAGATGACTTTCACAGTTCACTTAGCCTTTGTTGGGATTTTAGAGTGCTATTTTGGTGAAACGAATATATCACTTCTGGAGGTAGGGCACTTGCATGTGTGATATGAAGTCAGGAACTGTAAAAAGGCTCTCCAACCTAAAATCTCTTCCCCCACAGAAAGCCACTGAGGATGTATTCCATATCATCTACTACTTTGACACTGAAGAAAGGAGGATGTGCTATAGGTAGGGTGATTTAAAGCACCTGTTAAAGCAGTGATTCTCAGTGTGGTTCCAGATCAGCAACATCAGCATTTTCTGGAAAATAGCAATGCAAATTCTCAGACCCCACTCAGATCTACTGAATTAGAAACTCTGGGATGGAATCCTAGTGATTGATGTCCTACAACCCCTCTAGGTGATTCTAATGGATGCTAAGTTTTGATTAATAGTGAGTTACAGCATAAGAAAGCAAGCCTGGAGGGCCCAGTTGGTTAAGAATCCAACTCTTGGGTTTTGGCTCAGATTGTGATATCAGGGTCATGAGATCGAGCCCCACAATGGGCTCCTTGCTCAACAGGGAGTCTGCTTAAGATTCTCTCTCCCTCTCCCTCTGCCCCTCCTGCCTATGTCCTCTCTCTGTCTCTGTCTCTCTGTCTCTCTCTCTCTCTCTCAATTAAATATAAATCTTTAAAAAGAATGAAAGAAACCTGAGAAAAGGGCTCTAGGGTGGACCTTGAAATTCCTCAAAGGCCAGAACAAAGGCTGTAAAATAGAGGTAAGAACCCTGATAATGGGTAAGGTGGGAGCAAAAAATGAAGTAAAGAATAACAAAGAGAGGGCAGCCGCAATGGTTCAGCAGTATAGCGCCGCCTTCAGCCTAGCGCCTGATTCTGGAGACCTAGGATCGAGTCCCTCATCAGGCTCCCTGCATGGAGCCTGCTTCTCCCTCTGCCTGTCTCTCTGCCACTCTGTCTCTCTGGCTGTCTGTCTATCTCTGTCTCTCATTAATAAATAAATAAAATCTCTATAAAAAAGAATAACAAAGAGAGTCATGGCTAATAAATTTACAGTTTTGCTTTAACTAGCCCCTTTTGAAGGTTTCTCAATAAGTCTAAAGTACTTAGAGTCCCACAAGCAAACATTAACAAAATGAAATGCATCTGCACCACTAGTCCTCTGTGAGTATTTGGGGAAGTTGCCTCAGCAGCTTTAAACATGGGGAAATGAAATAGCCCCAGTATTGCTGCCCAAGGGGCTTAATACTAGAAGCAGTTACTCCAGGGCCATTTCGTACAACACATCTGATATAAAGAAAAATACTAAAAATTTAATTAATTAAAACAAGTCATAGTAAATTTGATTCTCTATCTCTATCAAAAGATATGGTATTTTGGGGACACCTGGGTGGCTCAGTGGTTAAGCATCTGCTTTTGGCTGAGGGCATGATCCCAGGGTCCTGGGATCAAGTCCCACATCTGGCTCCCTGCATGGAGCCTGCTTCTCCCTCTGCCTGTGCTTCTCTGCCTTTCTCTGTGTTTTATTTATTTATGAATAAATAAATATAATATTCTAAAAAAAGATATGGTATTTCTGTGCCTTTCTTAGATGGCATAATGAAACACTAATTTTTCCTCCTACATCTTTGAATTTTTCTCATATCAGAAATGTTCATTAAACATAAAACCAAATTAAAATCTAAATACATTTGACCTTAATATATTTGACCTTCTTCTACAGTTTTTCTAGAGACCAGCTCACTAATCCATTATTTATTCCTATTATGGAAATCATACTGACATTTGTAAAGAATATCTCTTTCTCAACTTAAAAAGATTTCATTTCAAATTGATTCTTGAATAAATACAGATGACTTTATCTAAATATAAACTAGCTCATAGATTATTGTGATTGGAAAGTCTATTGCTTTCATCTACTCAGTCACATCTCTAACAAACAGCCTTCCAGCTTATACCTAAATACCCCTAATGATAGACAACTCATCTCTTAATGACATTTTTGTTATTCCATCTTTGAACAACTTTATGCTTAAATTTTGAGTTTTTTCCCTTGCAGTGGCCTGAGGTATGACCTCTTATAGGCTTCACTATGGATCCCAGTTCAGAATTCCAGGGCTCTGTGGAGCTGGCCTCAATTTTCTTCCTATGAACAAAATCATGCCTCCTCCTCCATTCTGTTTTTCCTAAGTGAAATATCTCTACTGAATTTTCTTCATGAGTCATGGTTCTAGTCCCCATCCCCAAAGCACATTCTTTGTCTTAATTCAAAACTCTAAACAGCATCTAACTCAGAGCAGCCATCCTTCATCCCAGTCCCTTGGCCCAGAAAATCTCCCCAAACCTATACTGCCTGCTTTTCCCATTGAACCTCCTACTTCGGAGGAAGCTAAGTTACTGTTTCCTGTGGGAGAACCTTCTTTGACTTCCCTGACACAGCAAATTCTTTCCAGAATATTCTCTCATGGACCACATATCTCTCTTGGTTAGTACTTACTGTGGTTGTAATGTAGCATTTATTTGTGAGATTCTTCACTTATTCTCTTCCCAATTGTCTGTAATCTCTTTGAGGACATGAGGTCAGGGATCTTGTTTTGTTTCTTCCACTCTATGCCCAAAGCCATCCAAACCAACCTTAAAAATATCACATCTACAAATAAACATACCAAGACCAACCTGACCCCATCACCTCCCAGTCTCTTACCTCCTTGTCAATGTCCTCACATGATCAATTATAGTCTCTGACCCTCAGTTCCAACCATGAAATATGAATCTCAATTCATTCCTACACTCCCTCGCCCCACCCCTCCTTCCCTAACCATTGCTAATTCTTCAGGTTATTCCTTTATTATTTATCCATTTACACAGCCTCTTCACATCCCCTAATGTTTGATCTTTCTCAGAATCTCTTTCCTCTCCAGTGTTTATCACTAATCTTCCTCACATGTCCTTTTCTACCAGGAAGTTGGCAACTTATAGGAAATAATTTCTACTTTTATTCTGGGCCACCACTCAGAAAATACTGTTGACTGAATGACTGGAGTGTTTGATTAAAAAAATCACAGTCAATTTATATTAATTGTCTACTGCATACAAACCATGGGGCTTAAAATACAGTAGCAAATTATCTTTCAACATTTTTCTATTATGAGGCTCCTCTGCTGGAACCTAGAACCAACTGGATTATCTTTCCATAGATAGTTCAAGGCCTTTCACTAATTTTTCTTTTCTT